>NC_140975.1:11697319-11757319 GCF_056783735.1 Eptatretus burgeri | reverse complement strand
GAAAAGGACGACCCAGAACAGTGTGCAGAGATCTATGGAAAGAAATGAGAGACAGAGACCAGAAGACCAAAGTGCTCATAGCTCAGCCAGACCGCAGCTACAGGAGTCCACACTTGACCTCGAAGGTTTGTGCGTACCGCACATTTATCACCACCTATCTCAACCACCAGCGTGGTCCCCATCCCCATTGGCGGATGCCCCAGTATCCCCTTCATTGAGTCCCTCCCGCAATTGGTCTTGTGCGTTGGCTCTGGCTGACCTCCCTCGCAGATTGATCTGACTGTGATGGGGCGTGTCGGCTTCTCAATCCATTTCTGTCCTCATCACGGTTTGGTGACTTTAAAATCTGGTTTAACCCAGTTTCAAGGGACTTGTGGGAACGGGCATGATTCTGGAAAAGGTGACTCACCCCGTGATGAAGGCAGCACAGGGCAACTCATACCGGTTTAAAATGGTTCAGGAGGTTGAGGAAGCGAGAGATGAAGAAACAGGTGAGTGTGTCTTGATCGAAAGATAGAGATAAATGAAACAGGTTAGATAGATGAGATGTGAACACACACCATCCATCGAATACACTCACAACGCATATTTATCCACATGTATTACATCACACTCAACTCAACAGACACTCGGAAATAACTATCGTTTTCCTCTAGGTTGACTCTTTTACCTCCGAGAAGCGATAACCACAACAATGTGTTGTACTCTGGGATGCTCAACTCGCCTTTCTCGTGGAAATGATGGACATTATTACATGTCAATATTCACACTTTGTATAATTTTTTATGCCTCCACCGACGAAGTCGCCCGAGACATGTTTTCAGGGTGTCAGTCCGTCCGTCTGTCTGTGATGGGTGTTTATTACTGCGATAACTGAAGAACGGATGAAGGGATCCAAGGCAAACTTTGTACATGTATGTATAATAATGCAGAGATGAACTGATTAGATTTTGGGGACAAGAGGTCAAATGTCAGAAGTCATGTCAGGGAAAACATGATACTTGAGAACAGCTGAAGGGATTTAATCATACTTGGGTACAAGTATGCAAAATCATGTAATAATGTGGGCGAGGCATATCTGTCGAAGAGTGCCATTCTAGTTTCACCTGTATGAAGGCCATTGAGAAAAAAAAATGTGAACAGAGAGAAAGTGGGCTAAAGGGAAAACAGGTGGACAAGAATGTATGATGTCCCATAGCATGAGTCGAGGAGTAGCAGATAGAAGGCGGACATTGTCTCAATGGGTATAGGAAAGCTCGGAGGTTGACATGTGGGACACCTTGAGGTAGCAGTCGGTGGCAGACTTTAAGTCCTGGAGGGAAGAGTGTAATATGATGGACTCGGGCATATGGTGCCAAATGTAAGAGAAAAGGATACGAATGAATGAAGAGAAAGCTTGTGTTGAGACTTTGATAGAGTAACAAGGTAAGGGTTTCTAATGGAATGCATCAACATGGAGGGGTAAGTGGTTGTGCAGAGAAGTGAAAAGGCAGGAGGTACAGGAACCAGAATAAAGCTCTCTGTCTCTGTCTGTCTGTCTGTCTCTGTCTGTCTGTCTGTCTGTCTGTCTGTCTGTCTGTCTGTCTGTCTCTCTCTCTCTCTCTCTCTCTCTCTCTCTCTCTCTCTCTCTCTCTCTCTCTCTCTCTCTCTCTCTCTCTCTCTCTCTCTCTGTCTCTGTCTCTGTCTCTGTCTCTGTCTCTGTCTCTGTCTCTGTCTCTGTCTCTGTCTCTGTCTCTGTCTCTGTCTCTGTCTCTGTCTCTGTCTCTGTCTCTGTCTCTCTCCCTCTCTCTCTCTCTCTTCATTGAGTTAAGCTCCAGGAATTATTTGGATCTCTTTGTGGTGGTGACCAAAAACAGGTTCAGTGCTGTGAAAGAACTCTCATGGTGAGAAATATGTTGGGTGGTTTGCCTTCTCTTTCCAGTAATGGTCAGGACAGAAATTTTTATTTCTTTATGGTGCCAGTAATAGCTTGCCTACTCTTCGCAAAAGACATGGTGGGGTTTGTAATGTCCACCAACTAATGCGAGCAGATGGGACAATCAGGGCAACGTGCTGCCGACAAAGCAACAAACTGACGGTTTATAGTCCAGTCAGGAATCTAACCCATGTTAGATACTACCTTTGCACCATTCTATCCTATCCTGTCCTATCAGACAGTACATGTAGACCTGACCAAATAAAGAGATTTCCGTATTTGTCAGTGTAACAAGTTGATGTCGGATTGGCTAATTTCCCAATTTTTCTTTCCTTCATTCTGAGATGAGTTGATTTGGAGTACAAGACAAATCTAGGTCAATCAACTACAGTGGTTAGAAAAACTGTCATTCAGAACAATAGAGCTGTCAATTCCTCTCTGACACTCACAACACATTTCTTCTTGTGGTACATCAAAAGTCATGAATATATTAATGAGCTGTTTTGTGCATATTATTTGAACTACTTTGGTGGATGATCTTTCCGATAAATTAGGAATATAAATAGTTTTTAACATGTTCATTGTCATTTTGAGATGAGTACTAAGGATGGATACATACGATTGGGATTGAAAGGGATGGAACAAACGTAATTGGCTGAGTGCGTTTGTTATGTCATTGATTGGATAATTTCACACGCGTCAGTGAGCGGATCCACGGTAACACATGACTTTCGACATGACGTACGAATGCTAAATGAGGCCTTTTGCCCAAATGAGGCCTTGAGCGCATGCACTGTATTTGGGTTCACACTGACTCAGTTCTGCTCGACGGGCACTTTTAACCTGCCGATGCTGGCATGAAATCTGCAATTCAAATAATCTTTTAAACACAATTTTCAGCATTTCGACGAAAGAGTGGAAATTTCACAATGGTCAACCAAAAAAAAAATCCATGTTCCTGAATGGAAACATAGGAATACAGTTTAAGAAATTTCTGTGAATGATAGCAGTCAGGTTTTACCGTTTCCTATTGTTCAGCATGTTGTAGCGTCAGCCATGGATATATAGTGCACGCACACGCACACGCACGCACACACACACGCTTCAACGTTTAGCAATAGATGCAAAAATCTCATGTCATTTCTCTTGCGGCCTGAAACCAACCAAACAATATATTTATCACAGCCCGTACAGCTTCCAATCCCCCCTCCCAACATTATTAATAGTAAATATCATTTTAAACTTACCTGTACATATACAAGCCCCAAATATGTCCTCCCCATTGGTGTTCAGAAGAACCTAATCCAGGTACACAGTCCGTTCACTGAAAGAAATCCATCGGGGGGGTTGTGTAACACATGTCCCTCCACTCGGGTCTCACACCGGTCCACATGGTCGGGAGTTTGCAGTATGAACAGGTTCCCATTCGGTGAGTTGAGAAAGGTCTCCAAGTCTTTCATTGTGCGGAGGCATAGCCCTTTCTCTCAGATACGTTTCCAACTATTTTCAGCCTTTCAGAATCTTGGTGAACAATTCCAAGTAACAGTCCTTATCCTGGACACATACTACATTTTATTTTGTCCCAAACTCTTCAGCTTCCTCGGGTTTCTGCACATGCGCACTGAGCGTTTGGGGATAGTTTGTCATTTTGAAGTGCCGTTTTTCTCGCACAATTGGCAAAGATTTCTGTCGTGTGTTTTAAATTAAAAATTATGCAATTTGTTTCAGAAAAATCACACTGCAAAAAAAATTTCATTTATGCAAATTCAATGTCGAGAACCATACATAAGTCGATTCTGAGTACAAGTTGAGGCCCGGACCTCCGAGAAAAAAATATCGACTTGGATGCTGAAAAATACGGTTCGTCATTCCCCGAAGTTCATTCGTAAACCAGCTGGGTTTTTATGCACAATTCTGTAGCAATAAGGTGATTTGCCTGATACCAGTTTGACATCCATAAGCAGAATTATAACCCTTAATGTAGCTACATAGCATAACTTGAACCACAACCCTGAGGATGCCAGTCCAGTATCCTCACCACTCCACCACCATAAATCCTCAATGAGGTGTGTTTTTGTTTTTCTGTACAGTGTGCAAATGAACACACATCGGTTCGTGGCTTTAGGATTGTTTTAAACATTCTTTGCCCATCTTTTTCTTCCACATTCCCTTTGTTCCCTTTCCTATCTCGATCCTCTCTTTAACCTCGATTCTGTTCAATTTCACATCATGTTCTGTCGTTCAAACTTGTTTAGTCAATGTTTGGCTCTTGTCTGATCGTTTTGTTTCATAATGTTTATATCCAGTGAGGGCTGAATCCTGGCCCTGTGCAAGGATGAATGTCATGCTGGCTGTACGACACGGTGTCATGTTTCTCTATGGTGGTGCCTATGAAATTGGCGATCGACAGGTCACCCTTGCTGACATGTATGCACTGGACCTGCACAAGCTGGATGCCTGGCACACTTTGTTAGAACCTGATCCAAGTAAGAAGCGTTTGCACTCATCCTACCAATGGCTGTTGATTACCCTGGCAGTTAATTTAACGGATCATGCAATTGAATCTACACCATTAATAAAAATAGATGCAATAATGATGATTAATCAGAAATGTGCAGCTGGGTGGAAACCTAAGCATCTGCTTCTGGTCTGTTTTGCCTACAGAAGAGTCGCAGTGGTTGGAGGAGGAGTCTTCTGAAAGTGAGGAAGGAGAGAGTGAAGAGGAATGCCAGGGTGCTGCAGGTGGCCAAAAAGAAAAGAATGAAGAAGCTGATGAGGATGATGATGAGGATGAGGAGGATGATGATGAGAAAGAAGATGATGACCATTGAAGATGAGTCAGACTTTGGTTTTTAGAGTTTGTGTGTGTACCACCAGCTCTGTAGTTGCACTTTGGATCCCGGTGGTGGAACAGCAATACCAGCAAGAAATGTTATTACATATTTGGCAGGTCCTACCAACCCATTTTGAAATAGATCCTTCCAGCATTTTCATGCTTGCCATGGCAAACCCCAGTGAGATGGTATATTGTGTATAGCAGATCATAAAATTTTTACATTGAGAAACTATTTCCATTGTCTAAAACCATAATTGCTTGTGGTGTCATAGGTTGTGGGGAAAAGCTGAAATAAATAAATAACACGGTCATTGCATTCGCAAAGCATTGAAACTAGAATAGCACCCGGTCGAGCACGTACCTCAAGGTAGGCTGAACCATGGCTGAACAATTTACGTTTTGTATCCCATTGATAGGCCAGATCTGGATCTGGACCCGAACCAAAATCTAATCAGCTTCATCTCATCACCAACTCAACTCGTGCACTAAATTTTGTTGTAAACTGTCTACAACATTTTGAGATATCGTGCTATTTTTCGTTTTTCACCCTTTCAATGGTGAAAATCACTTTAAAAATTATAGTGCAGGATCCGGATCTTCACCAAAATCGAATCGATTCATCTGAGTCACACACCCAACCTGTCCACCAGGTTTCATCCACAACTGAGATATCCTGCTCGCAAACAGGTGAAATCATAACCTCCATCCATCGTCGGTGGCGGGGATAATAAATGGACAACGCATAAAGGAGCAAATCAGTAATGTGGTATTTATTGACGAAAATAGTATGCATTCAAACGAATAGTTATTGCACCAACATTACAAATTGCCGCCACAAAAAAAGCAAGACACGCCAATGACGCACATTCATTTGATTATCATTTCAAACTAATTTGGACATGACAGCTCGGTTATCATTGGCTAAAAGTTTTCGTTCATTTCCAACCGGTGTTTCTCGAGCATTCTCTTTAGCTTTATAAACCTATTAAAATAAGCCACAATTTGGAAACAATTATCGGGATCTGAGCGGTTGATTTATTTATTTTTGGCCTCTTCAATTGTAAGGGTGGACCTGTTCTTTTAAAATAAAAAATAAAAAAACACACCCATCATGTAAGAATGATTGAGGGGGAAAGAAATGTTGCACTTGAGGCTGGGGATTGATCCCGAGAGGAATTTGAACCGCCCGCTTCAAGCGGTGAATGCTGGATTGCTGTGCTTAACAAAATCACGGTGTCATCTTTCTGTAGAAGAAGATTGCCCTCCATTGTGATGCAACACACAAACTCAGAAGGTGATCCATTGATTGTGATGTAAACTTAGACCTTTCAAAGTTGGTTTGAGAGAAATTAAATGATGAACTGGTCAGGTACATCCGAGTGCATGTTTGAGACGAAAACGATTGTTTTGAATTGTTCCACGTGCAGGGTGGGGATTGAGGGGGGGGGGTTCGGCCAACACATTTGCATGCTACAAACGTGCCAGCAATTTGCAACTGTACACATCTGCAATCTCCACCACGTCGGAGTAAGCAAACTATCAACAGCGAACAGCAGCGTGCGCCTACATACAATTGCATATCTAATTTTTTATCCTTTTTTATTTCAATCTTTGTTTTCAACTAAATAAAAGGCATTTTGCATTAAGGTCAGCCTTGGCAAACAGTCACCGGCATGCGTAGCAACCGAGGTGTACGGGCCTTAGGTAAAATAAATTCCATCCTAGAAATAATTTGAACCATTGTGACGGAGTCGTGATGTGTGTTTGTGCACACATACATCCAAGTCACTGTCTCGATAACCGTCTCGTAAACCGCAAAACACTAAAGTGATTGAAATAAAAATCGCTCATTTTGGGGGACGTCACAAGGTTTGTATCAAAATAATTTGCAAAGCCTCAAAAGCAGGCAGTCCTGGTTTATTTCCGTTCATGTGCCTTAATGTTGCTCTCACAGGCTCCTGTGGTAAGGCCCGTCGCAACGTTCCAAAATGTCTGACAGGAGATGGACCGTGTCGTGAAAATCCAGGATGGTGGCTCGTGGAAGGGTGAGGACGAGACGAGCGAAGGCCGGTGTGTTGTCAAGTGGAAATGATTGCTCTGTGGAAGAAGAAATAGGTTCATTATCTACTTGTGCTGGTTAAACACTCACTAGTGAGTCCAGGATGTGAAGCTTTGAACTAGCTATATTTTATTATTTTTGATACAGCACTGCGAACAGCCTGCAGTTAAGCCCAGCTTTGGAATAAATTCCTGAAACGTTTTTGTTTTAGACCAGGTTTGCAGCAACATTGAAGAACAATGCTGGTTCTGGCACTGCGAGCCCATCGCATGTTGAAGATTGTAGAATACGAGCGATGGAGAGGAGCCATGGCAGCCCTGCCTTGTGGAATGCATGGCAAAGGTGGCAATTCAGTGAAGAAACCTTAGGATGAGCAGAATCGCGCCAAGGCCGAAGAAGAGCAGCAGGAGAAGTAGAACACCGCTTGCCTTCTGCAACATACGCAGTCACATCTTTCAGCTTTTTCTTGTTTTACCAACTGATAAGCAATTTCACCCTTGTGTACCCTTCAAAATGGTCACAACTTTAAATCATCCATACAGGAACTGCTTGCTACATAGAGTATATATATATATATATATATATATATATATATATATATATATATATATATATATATATATATATATATATATATATATATATATATATACATATAAGGGGCAGGGGTGCAGTGATAAATTGAGGAAAGAAAAGGGGGGATGGTGGTTTGAGTACATCACGCATATACAGCTCCAAACGTGATGGAAGACAAAGAAATAAACTTTTTTTATCTTTTCAAACTACAAGAGAGTTTCTCCCAGATTGATCAGATATCATTATGCGAATATACTCCCCCCCCCTCTCCCCCCATCGGCAGCCACACTCAGTGGCATAATGGATATAGAATGGGCGATTAATCTGGAAGGTCGGAGGTTCGAACCTCGCTCGAGTCATTGCATAGACTGTAAAAATGGTTCATGCTGCTTTCTTGCTTGTCACTCAGCATTTAAAAGGGGAATATCATGGATAAAAAAACAGGTTGACAACCATTGTGCAAAATTTATGGACCTAATGGCCTCCTGTGTTGAAATTCTTTGTAAGGGAACTCGTGTCATGCTGTATTATTATTACCCCATGCAAGCGAAGCGAAAATCGGGGTTAAGCAATTGGTTTATGTCCGTCCGTCCATATGTCTCTGTCTATCTTATCAGTTTATGATCGAGGAACAGCTTTGGTAAACCGAATGCTATATTTAAAACACGAATCATAACATGAATAGAAAGCCAAGTTTGCCATTTTACCACATAATGACTCTAAATTTGTTCCGATCGCACTTGTGCAGAGAGGAGCGAGATAATATTTTTTACTCTGTCTGCCTGCCTGGCAGTCAAGTAAAATTGTAAATCATTCCAAACAGGAAACAGTGTTTTTAAGGATGCCATAATGGATACATACAACAGGCATGCATAACCAATGCAACATGTTAGATAGGGTGATGTAATAGGTGTTTGATAAAACGGCGGTAAAACACAGAATCAATATATTTTTACGCCTTTAAACCTCTTTAAATCTTTATTTAAATTTAATTATATATGTGAAGACTGTAAGAACACAAATCAGCCTTCATCATCTATCTATAATTCCAGCAGTGTGTGTGTGTGTGTGTGTGTGTGTGTGTGTGTGTGTGTGTGTGTGTGTGTGTGTGTGTGTGTGTGTGTGTGTGTGTGTGTGTGTGTGTGTATGTGTCTGTGACCGCTGTTTCTTGACAACCACTGGTCCGATCTAATTGAAATTTGCCACCTATATTGCTGGGGACCTGAGTATGTGCCTTTTCAAGGTTTGATACTAATCGGACAAGTGTTTCCCAAGTTATGGCCATTTATTTACCAAACCAATGACAGGACACGGTGCTGCGGCCATTTATTTACCAAACCAATGACAGGACACGGTGCTGCGGCCATTTATTTACCAAACCAATGAGAGGACATGGTGCTGCGGCCATTTATTTACCAAACCAATGACAAGACACGTTGCTGCGTAGACGTGGCTGCGGAGGCCGGTGCACGGCCGGCCGACGATGACGTCACAGGCCGTGCCGGTTCCGATGGGGAAAGGTGCCTTAGTTACCGTGGCGTAGGAGAGGCAATGGTCAATGGCAGCGAATGTCATGGCAAGCAAAGACAGGGAGGTAAACTTAATTTTAATTTGGATTTTAATTAACTCTGTGTGTGGAAGTATCACAGCAGTTGTTACTTAAATGCAAGCGATAATTCATGGAATGCATGTGAACATTCCGTACGGGCACGCACCACTTCCAGATAGTGATGACACTGTATTCTAATAATTTCTCGATTTCTTATGCGCATTTATAGAAAAACACAATGCCCCAATCCAGTCGTCGTTTACGAGAGCGAAGGAACGGCCTGTGTGGTTGTTGTTTCTGGCTCGCGGTTTGAAAGTTTTTTTGGGGGTTTTTTTTTTTTTTGCACGTACGGCCACGCACGTACGGGCATTTACTAGTATTTCCAAATACCATTATATATATATATATATATATATATATATATATATATATATATATATATATACACTGTATATAAATAGCATGTGGGAGTGTGCATATCAAGTGAAGAAGGGGTCGTCAATATCGTGCGTATGATGCCGATTGATGCTGCATTCAATGGTGTTAAATCAAGTCTCCATTTCCTAAATTGTGTCTCAACCTCATCTTATTACAGTGCAATAATGGTGGTTGGTGTAGAAGACTGCTTCAATAGCACCAAACTTCTGGATTTTTAATTTTCTTTTAAACAGTCATTAAAATCATTATTGTATTGAAATTGAAGTGCAGGAAGGTGATGCTCTTCAGAGGTTAATCCTTTGTGGATTCACTCTATCGCGATGAATTTATTGAGGAAAGGTTTGCGGATTGCGGTCAATGTGCTCGAATAATCATGGGCTGGTGAACTATTTTCCACATTTATTCACCTAATTAACATGGGCTGTTGACACAATAACCCCCTCAAATCTTCCAACTTTATCAACATTTTCATCAACCCATCTTTATCGTCATCATTATCAACATCACCATTGCATTGTTGGATCAAGTTTATCATCATTATCATGGAGCCATTTTCATCATCATCATCATCATCACTCCACAAGGAGTTTAGTACTCCATGTAGAGGGATGATACGGGGGGGAAAAAAATGGCCGCCCATTCAAATGTATACACAATGATAGGCTTATAAACTACTGTAGAGTGAAGTCATGAGCATATAAATGCCATACCTTTTATTTGAGTGTTTTCTGAACTACCAAGACTTAAAAAGATTCCAAACTACATCGCTAAAGTACCACAACAAGAGAGCATGAAAATGCCAATTTTTCTTCTTCTTCTTCTTCTTCTTCTTCTTCTTCTTCTTCTTCTTCTTCTTCTTCTTCTTCTTCTTCTTCTTCTTCTTCTTCTTCTTCTTCTTCTTCTTCTTCTTCTTCTTCTTCTTCTTCTTCTTCTTCTTCTTCTTCTTCTTCTTCTTCTTCTTCTTCTTCTTCTTCTTCTTCTTCTTCTTCTTCTTCTTCTTCTTCTTCTTCTTCTTCTTCTTCTTCTTCTTCTTCTTCTTCTTCTTCTTCTTCTTCTTCTTCTTCTTCTTCTTCTTCTTCTTCTTCTTCTTCTTCTTCTTCTTCTTCTTCTTCTTCTTCTTCTTCTTCTTCTTCTTCTTCTTCTTCTTCTTCTTCTTCTTCTTCTTCTTCTTCTTCTTCTTCTTCTTCTTCTTCTTCTTCTTCTTCTTCTTCTTCTTCTTCTTCTTCTTCTTCTTCTTCTTCTTCTTCTTCTTCTTCTTCTTCTTCTTCTTCTTCTTCTTCTTCTTCTTCTTCTTCTTCTTCTTCTTCTTCTTCTTCTTCTTCTTCTTCTTCTTCTTCTTCTTCTTCTTCTTCTTCTTCTTCTTCTTCTTCTTCTTCTTCTTCTTCTTCTTCTTCTTCTTCTTCTTCTTCTTCTTCTTCTTCTTCTTCTTCTTCTTCTTCTTCTTCTTCTTCTTCTTCTTCTTCTTCTTCTTCTTCTTCTTCTTCTTCTTCTTCTTCTTCTTCTTCTTCTTCTTCTTCTTCTTCTTCTTCTTCTTCTTCTTCTTCTTCTTCTTCTTCTTCTTCTTCTTCTTCTTCTTCTTCTTCTTCTTCTTCTTCTTCTTCTTCTTCTTCTTCTTCTTCTTCTTCTTCTTCTTCTTCTTCTTCTTCTTCTTCTTCTTCTTCTTCTTCTTCTTCTTCTTCTTCTTCTTCTTCTTCTTCTTCTTCTTCTTCTTCTTCTTCTTCTTCTTCTTCTTCTTCTTCTTCTTCTTCTTCTTCTTCTTCTTCTTCTTCTTCTTCTTCTTCTTCTTCTTCTTCTTCTTCTTCTTCTTCTTCTTCTTCTTCTTCTTCTTCTTCTTCTTCTTCTTCTTCTTCTTCTTCTTCTTCTTCTTCTTCTTCTTCTTCTTCTTCTTCTTCTTCTTCTTCTTCTTCTTCTTCTTCTTCTTCTTCTTCTTCTTCTTCTTCTTCTTCTTCTTCTTCTTCTTCTTCTTCTTCTTCTTCTTCTTCTTCTTCTTCTTCTTCTTCTTCTTCTTCTTCTTCTTCTTCTTCTTCTTCTTCTTCTTCTTCTTCTTCTTCTTCTTCTTCTTCTTCTTCTTCTTCTTCTTCTTCTTCCCTTGAAACAATGTAAAACTGTAGCCAAACCTACCTCAATAACTGCTGAAGCATTGATGGTGATTGTAATGCGAGGAAGTGACTTTCTCTCTGGGATAGTGCATGTAACCCAAAATTAAAAAAATATCAAACATTCATGGGTTTTATTCAGAATAAAAATCGAAGGTAAATGTGGACTCAACCAAATCAGACCAGGATTGTGGGAGGAAGATGGACAGTACCATTCCAAAAGCAATACATATCCAAACCAATGAAAACAAGTATTAAAACAATTTAATAACAAAGATGGATTTAATCCATACCAAAATAACAAAATATAAAAAACATAAAAAGCATATTTTTATTTTTTTTTAAACAATAATCGCATCTTTTCGCAAATGTGATAGTCCACAGTGGACTGAACCAAAAGCCAGGATTGTGTGTGTAGGGGTAGAGTGTACCATAAGCCAAATTCAAATAATTGATGGATTTAAACCACACCAAAATAACAAAATATAAAAGACATTAAGCATTTTATTACTTTAAAAAAAATCGCAGAAACAAGAAAAAAAGACATAAAAGAAAATGTAAAAACAGAGGGATGAAATCTCAAAAAACAACCAAACAAGGTAGGAATGACCACATTACGAAGCCACAAAACGACACCACAATTCTCTTATGGATTAACATCACTACATCTTTTGACATTTTATTTTTGTTGTGGGATTGTGATGGATGAAGAAGAATGAAGAAGAATAACAACAACAATGAAGAGTGATGCCACAATATGACACCACAATCCTTTTCTAGTTTCTTATCATGATATCTTTTGACGTTGTTCCATCACAATCCCACAACAAAATTGAAATGTCAGAAGATGTGATGGTAATCCATAAGAGGATTGTGGCTTTGTCATGTGGTATCATTCCTATTTTGTTTAGATGTTTTTTTTAATTACATCCCTCTGGTTTTCTTCTTTTTTTTCTTGTTATTGAATGTAAGTTTCATGATTTTAACTCAACAAAATAAACTTTATTTTATGTTCTTTATACAGGAAAATCAGCATGGTGTGAGCTTAACGGTGAAGGTGACTGGCTTAAGGGCTTAAGATCGTAGGGCCTGTCATGTCATGAAATAACACCAGGTGGGTTGACTCAGCCTGTCGTCCTTCCGAGGTCAGCAAAATGAGTACCAGCTTACTGGTAACAGGGGGCACTGCATCATTGGCACAGCTGCACTCCCAGCAATGATGCAACCAGCAGCCTCAAGGTGCATACAAAATAATAATGCTTTGTTTTATGTTTTTAATAATTTTTATTCATGGAAAAAAAAGGAAAAAAATGCACAAACATGTTAAAGGGGAAAGCTTGGATAAATTTTAAAGCTGAAGTCCCCAACTCTATTTTCCCCATTACCCCCCAAGTTTGCGGATTTGCAGTTCAGGAGATTTTCAACAACGTAACCCCCGCGAACAGCAAGGCCCAACTACATATGCTTGAACACTGTACAAAGTATCATATTTTATGAACTCTCTAGTTATTATTACCTCCGCCACTGAAGGTGAAGGTGGTTATTGTTTAACCCCTTTCTGTCTGTTTGTTTGTCTGTCTGTCTGTGTACAGGATACCTCAAAAAGTTGTGGACGGATCCGGATGAAACTTTGTGGACACTGGTGTGTGACAAGCAAGAATTGATTCAATTTTTGGTGAAGATCCGGACCCGGATCCGGCTATTAGAATTTTTTAAGTGATTCCTCACCATTGAGAGATAGTGTTAAAAATGATGTATAGCACGATATCTCAAAAAGTTGTGGACGGATTTGGACGAAACTTGGTGGACAAGTTAGGTGTGTTACACGGAAGAATTGATTCAATTTTTGTGAAGATCCAGATCCGGATCTGGATACGATAATTATTTAAATTTTAAAGTGATTCTTCACAATTGAGAGATAGGGCCAGAAAGGATATAGTATTGTATGGCATGATATTTCAAATATGTGTTTGGCCTGATACGTTCTCGTGGTTCAGGCATTACAGGGTGGAGGCATGCGCTCTACCGAGGGCCCTTGTAGTTATTACTTTGGATGTGTTCTGGCCGTGTTGGTGTTGGCGAGTCTCTTCTTCATAAAAATAAGTATGGAATAGTTTTATTTGTTGAACAAAAACTTAAAAAAAAAACTGGTGCACCTCACAGTTCCTTCTTTTTTCCCCTGCATCCTTATTATGGCACAATAAGAGTCGCTGCCAAGATTTGAACAAAGTTTAGGATGGTTAGGGTGAGAGGTTTGGGGGGGGGGGGTAGAGCATGCCCTATTTGCTGGATCATCGTGCATTCAAGACATTGGGAGGACCACCACATTTGACAGATCGTTTTTGGGAGAAACTTCAATAAGCAATGGTCTACTTCACGGCCTTGTTATTCACAACTGTGTTACTTAACCGTTCTGCTTTCGGCTCACTCAAATAAATGGAGTCGTAATCCTGACATATATGCCAATGCCTTTCCTCACTCACCGTGCTCTTGCCCTCCTCGCCATAACTCGAAACCTCCGAGCCGTCTGACATCTCTTTTCCGCAGCCGCCAGGGCAGCCCCTTCTGAGAAGCTTTCGTCGTGAGCAGGGTCTTGCATCCCTCGTGCTGCGTCGGCACCGCACAACCTCACTGGGCGATCTTGAACCCAATAGGTTTGTGGGCGCAGTTTTGTCTAAGGCAGTGACTTTATTCAAAGTTGTCTTGTCTGGGACTGTTATTTTCTCTACAGCTCTTCCTTCTTGTGCTGCAAATGAATGCACGGGAGTGGATGGCGTTGTAATGAAGCTCTCATCGTCGGAACAAGAGGCTTTTTGATGGCGACAGGTTTTTCTGCTTAGCAGCTCGCCAAGACCTGGAACCTGGACCTCTTTGGCTTGCTCCAACCTTGTGCTTCCTGGTGCTGCAGATGAAGTGCGCTTGCGTCCCAGTTCGCCGGAAGAAGGCCTGCCACTCGCCTTGCTACTGCACCCACTCCGCTCTGTTGGAAGGATGTCAGGCAAAAGGTTGTTTGGAATGGAATATCTTTGGACAATTTATTTGGTCTTTGAAATTTCACAGGCTTACCCCTATTGATTTGGCAATGAATTCTCACAAGTAAGGGCCACAGCAAATAAATGATAAAATGTATTCTGGTTTGGAAGCAAGCTTTCCATTGACTTGGGAGCGGGTAGGAGATGGGGTGAGGGTGGGTAAAGTGGGAGTGGGGAGGGGGGTATTTGGTAGTTTCAGACCCAAGGAAAAAAAAAAGCATTGAGATTCATTTCCATCAAGGAGGTGCTGCGTCTCAGAACATGCAGTCTTTCTTAAAGGGAACCTTCCAGATCCCACACTTTTAAAATAAAAATCCTCTGTTTAAGGTCAGCTGTTACAATATCCACAGTAGGTGGGAATGTGGATAAAGGGCAGGCAGGATGGGTAAATGGGCTTCCCAAAGTTCCTTTGGCTGGCAGTATAGTCTCGAGGTAAGCACACTCACCTCTGAGCTGTCTAGCCTGGGTTCGAATCTCAACCCAACTTTAATCAGATGGACGTTAAACTGAGCATTCCGCCTACCAGCATTAGTTGGTGGACGTTAAAAATCCTATGGTGTCCTTTACCAAAAGTAGGCGAGTTATCTTTGGCACCCGAGATAAATTACAAATTCCTGCTCTCACTGCATCAGCTGCTGCACACCGACAAATGATGCTTCTACCCACATCCATGTGCTGCATACAAAATAATAAGAAGCTTCCTTGTACATTATTTATATTTGAGTTTCCTCGTTATGCTAATTTTATTTTATTTTAATATACGACAGCTCTGATCATAATCGTCATCAATATTTTATGTGCAGCATGTGGCTGCTGCTTTTCATCATTGTTGGAGGGGGGAAGGAGGGGGTGGGTGTGCTCCTGATGCAGTCCCCTCTGTAGAATTTGTTCAAGTTTCCGGCAATAACTCGCCTACTCCTCACAAAGGACACCGAAGGATCTTTATCGTCCAGCAATTAATGTCAGCAGATGGGACACTGCTTCATATGCATCTGACGGATGGCACACACATTGATCCTTTGCCTTGCTTGCAAATACGTTTATAGCCGGGTCAAGATTCGAACCCAGGCTCGACAGCGAGTGCGCACACCTAATTTTAGCCTGCCGTGCCAAGCACCCAGCATTGATTCGTTAAAACAATTAAATTAATCACTTTTTTCCCCATATGTGTACCCATGTAATAATATTTGGCCCAATAACTCTCAGACAATGCTTTTGAATAATTTAATTATGAAGTGATATGCAATGTTCAGGTTATATTTCATTAAAAAAAATGAAGGCAACAAAGTAATTGGCCTTTTTCTGCAAAACGTCACAATGATCAAAGATTCCAGGCTGACGACAGCAACGCGCTTGTGGATGCTGCAACTTTTTGAGACGTGGGACACAAACTGCTGAAATATGATGCCGAAACTAATTGAGGATTAAAATCAAGTTTCTGATTATTGACTGATTTCTTCAAAGTCCCCCTCCCACAGTATGCACTTTTCCCCTTTTGAGTAAGCTACATGTTATGAATGAATGAAGATACCATTGTAATTTTTCATGGCATTGCCATACATGAAGTCAGGTGCAAGTACCGTACAAGCTAACCCAAATTTGGATTTATTCCTTTATCTTATAGAACTGATATATACATATAATTACAATACCTATATTGAAAATTAGCAATTTGCCATACCAGTTCCTCACCTCTTCCAGTTGTGCATCCACGACCTTCGGAAGCCCCCCGACTCGCTCTGGCGCCTCCATGTTTGATTCCTTTCAGCCGGCCCTCACTGCCCGCACCCCCCTCTCTCGTATCGCCCATAGCCACGAGCGAGCCATTCTGTGGTCGTCGTTTGCTCTCCCTGCCACCTTTTCTTGATCCCTTGCATCTGTCCGTTTGTATGCCTACAGGTTGGGCCTCTTCCTCTTGTTGCCATGACGAGGGCACGGCTGGAGTCATGGTCTCGGAAGGACTGCAGGCTGTATCGTCGAGAGTTGGCGATTGCTTTTCACGATCTGAACCCTGTAACCCTGGGGACTCTGTGCGTGGCATATAATGGTATGGTTTTTCCGCAGTACGCTTTTGATTCTGGTAGATCACCCCTGTAGATGGAGAAAAAACAACGTCTCTCATACGATTATGTAATTGCATTTCAATTGGGGAACACAATAATGCATAACCATGTGCAAATCTTGGGAAACTATGATTTAACTGCGTACGAAGGAAGGAGAATGAAAGGTGGGGAATATCCGAGGGAGGAAAATTCAGGATGGGAAGAGGGAAGTTTAACGAGGATTGTGATGATGTTCGTTAAAGGCAAGGGAGGACAGAGAGCAGGTTATCTTGCAGCATGTCTCATTAGTAGACGTTTCCATGGTAACAGGTAACGAGTGCTGCTGGATACCATTTGAGACTTGCTTCTGTGAGCTCAAAATAAAACCAAAAATAAAAGGCGTAATATTTTCCCCCCTCCTCCCAAAAAACCCCCCATCATAGTTGGAAAGATCCATATTCAAAAATGAAAGCATCACCAATAATTATCCCCACCCGATAGGCAAGGCTCAGGTCTGACATTTGGAACCACTGAGTGCCAGTCTTCATTCAGGACTGTGCAGGCATCGTGTGCCCGGTGTTAAGTATCCTCCCAAAGGGGAAGAAGCATCACATGACTGCAATGATCATATGATGAGATCCAATGTTTTGATGAGATCCAATGTTTTGATGAGGTCGAGCCCTCCTGCCCCCCCCCCACCCTCCACTACAGCACCTCCTTCCCCACCTTATTCCATCTATTAAATGAAAATGCACTGTGCCAGATTAGTCACATGTCAATAGCTAATCAACTTGTAAACTGTCAAACAGCCCTTCGGCCAGTGCAACAGCAGCGAAATGCTTATACAGCACATACACATACAAACATTCATACACCATGTGCACAAACAAAAGGTTTCCAATTAAAAATGCTTCCATACTACTTACATCATTGTCTTATAGGGAGTTAACTAATTTTATCCCATTAAAAATTGCCAAGATGCATACAATGGCACAGGGTGCATACCTGTAACTACTCCTCTCTATGCATCGAAGATTTGCCGCAAAAGCAACTGAATATCGCTGCGGAATATCATTTTGAGCATGAATCATTGGCCACACACAATAAATGCACAAGAGGTAACGTCGGCGTATTGCATTACCTGCACTCGAACAACTGTGGCCTGACACACTGGGTTTCAGTGAGTCGTTCATCGGCACACCATGCACCAGGTATTAGCAAAGTGGCTAAACCCAATAAGTATTGTGATAGAGGGTAAATGATGATTTTGATAAAATCATCAAAAAATGGTGCAGAGAGGTATGGTTGCAAACCGTTCTGACGGGTCTAGTGTCTCGACCCTTGACTTGCCGTCTCTAACAGTTCTCACCATGTGTCTTGGCGAATACTACTTCCTGGCAGAACATGACTGGTGCGTTAGAAGTTTGACCGACGGTATAAATGGCATCATTGCATGTCATATCAGAGGACGTTATGACACAAAACGGTGAATATCGGTGTACTTCACTCGGACGTATTTAGATCCTGCCATTGTGCTATTTGCATGCCGTCATGAACGATGCATTTTCCAAAATGGCATTGCACATTTACCCAATTAGGATTTTTTTCCCAAAATGAATGGGAATGAAACGCTTTCACACACCAGATATACATAGTGGAACACCTTTGGGATGTCCACGATGGTCAAACATTCTTCGTCGTTCGAACTTCCTCAACATTTTTGAGAAGTTAGCAGGTGCTCTGGGATGATAAATGGTGCCAATTTTTTTTTCAAATGATCAAAAATCTCATTCTGACTGTGAAAGAATGTTGTTTGGCTGAAGTCCATACCGACAATGGTTAAATATAGTTTACGAAGTTGTACCTACATGAGTATGGAAGTGGCTGAGTGGTGAGAACAGTGCACCGGTATATTGGAGGATGTGGGTTAAAATGTGAGGGCAGTGGTCCATGACAGTGAAAGCTGAACTGTCTCAGGTTAATTACCATGTCACTGTTAGATTGTTGGTTTAAAAAAAAAAAAACCCCAGCCGGCTCATTAATGACACGATCAGAGTACCGAGCCCATGGGCAATCTTGTTCCAAGTGTGCAACATGTTCTTCTGACACATCCCTTTATTTGAGCGGTGTATAGGCAACAGACCGTTGCCTCAATCGTTCCTGAAAATAAAAATAAAAACCCAGGTTATGTATACGACGCATAAATATGTGTACTGCTTATTTGCATATATAATACATGGTGGTTATGTAGCTTTGATAATTCCAATTGCAGCCACCCTCCCTTCAAATGAAGAAAATGTCAAGATGGACGCCAAAATTAATTTTTTTTCAAAACTTGATGGAACCCAAACAAAACTGTCACATGCACATCTTCAGGGTGCTCTCATTAATCGCTAAAAGTTTCAGCTTCCTCAGACAAATCCTCTCAGAGGAGTAGATTACACATACAACATACTTTCCCTCCATTATACATCGATTCATGGAATTATTTTTCGGAACAGAAGGTGGATTTCACATTAACTTTGCTTTTAAACAGCCCTCCTGACAGATATCCAAATGATTTGTGAACATCAAACATGTACTGCGGAATATTACAAACTTTGTGTGCAGATGATGAAAGCAGTTGTACAGGGAATTAGGGAGTTCAGTTTTTTGGGCCAATCACTCCCTCTTGGGATGTACTGCATACCAACCCAAGAGCACAATGAACATAACATCACACTGGTGACAGGCACAGCATATGGGCTGGTTGGATAACCCAGAGGTATGCACACACGTTGCTGAGCTGTCTCGTCTGGGTTTGAATCAACTCAGCTATAAAGTCTCACCCTGGTGTTTCACAGGCAGGGCAAAGCATCAGTGTGTGTGAACCGTCCCTCAGACGCACGTTAAACTGGGCGTCCTGTCTGCCGGCAGTTGTTGGACATTAAAAGATCCCTCCTTTGCAAAGTGTAGGTGAGCTCTTAATGAACCGTGGCCAAATTTTTACTCTAACCTAAAGGGGGCACTGTATCAGCAGCACAGCTACGCCCCCAGCAAATGATGCTACCCATCACCATGTGCTGCATACGAAAGAAGATCAAGATACGGAGGAAGAAGCCAACAGTACACATTATGCAGGCATGAACGACAGAAGGAACAGGAGGTTGAATAAAGTTAGAGGAATGTCTTCTTTCGAGAGGAATCTCTATTTGAATTGCTCAGCAGTTGTGAATAATAGTTCATCTTGGTTTTAGGGCTCATCCCATTCAAATGCTGCTCACCTGGCTGATGAAAGCTCGGAGAGAGTTTTCGTGCCAGTTGCCTCGATGCATGCGATGCTGCCCAAGCAGCCTGCGCCACCTTCTCTGCAGTCTCCCCCTTACTCCGTGCATATGCTGCCCTGTAACAAGCAGCTTGTATGAGGGTACAAAAAAAGAACCAGAGTAAAACTTTCTGTATCAGTCATTCCAAAATTAGAATGTAGGCACACAAACCTCCTTCCTCTCTCTTCTTCCAAACACAAAGCTCCGTCTTACCTGCTCTCAACAACCTCGACCTTTGCCCTCGCTACTGCCGCTGCCCGGTGGGCCTCTGCCACCGCTCTGGCCACCTTCTCTCGAACTCTTCCTCCACCCCACTGAGGTAGCAATCGTCGTCTAGTCCCGCCTCCTATTAATACTCCATCACGAAATTTCCCTTCTTGTCGCCTTCCATCGGGAAAATGCATCCGCCCATAGCCATGCGATGCATCGTCGAGCCACTCTCCCTCGTAAGCAAGACCATCAGAGCGCTCACAAACACCACAGCCGCTTCGTCGATCACCATGCCATTCACCGGAGTAGCGTTCTATAGCACCAGCCATTGGCTGCACTCCACTCGAATCTCTGGAACCTCTCTCTTCAACAGTTGTACCACTTTCTCCAATCATTTGTCCAGATGGGGGCTCACTGTCAGCAGAGCTTCCACCTGAATTTCCCTTGCAGCCAGCTCCAAATTCTGGTCCAACAAGGGAACCCTTTGAGCTCGAACGGCGAGGTCGAAGGCCACCGAGGAGTGATGATCGGCGAAACAAGAGTGCTCCGCTCCCACCACCATTCCTGCGATCACTGCCATCACAAGGTCGTAGGCTTAGGACGAAACCTGCCTTACGGGGCCGTGGTACATCGGGTGGTGAGCGGTCAGGACGAGCTGGTGGAACCCCATTAGCAAGTGGTTGCCGGAGTGAGCTGAGAGACGAGTGGTGTGGAGGAAGGATGGATGAAGCTCTAGAATATGGTGCACTCTCACGAACACCGTGTCCATGCCTCACGCCCTCCCACCATTGGCCCTTGTACATGCCTGTGGTTCATACAACAAAGCGCATGTGGAACACAGACTACAATTGGACTGATATCCATGAAAAAAAAAAATTTATGGTCATGGATCCCAAAACCGCAATTGTTGTTTTGTATTGCAGCCTGTGGCTGCAAGTTGTATCATTTTCTTGAAGCACAGTTGTGCTGCTGATGCGGTGACCCTGTTACCAGTAAGCTGGTGCTCATTTTGCCGACTTCGGAATGATGACAGGCTGAGTCAACCCACCTGGTGTTATTTCAACGGAACGAAGCCAGCCACCTAACCGTTAAGCCAACTTCAGGCTTAAAACCTCAAGTCATCATGCAGTTATTTCAGTTTTAAGTACATACACCAAAAGATGTAACAAACAGTTGAGGATATCGGGTTGGTGTGTTTGACATTTCAATGATCTGAGCACTTGGTCTGTAAGATTGACTTCCCTCTCCCAACCCCCTGGAAGAAAGAAAGAAAGAAAAATATTGGATTGAAGTCTGTACTTAAATTTGAAATGATTGGACCATTTAAAGATGGCACCTTTGTGATTGCACAATGACTACTTTCAATTGCAGTTGATTTGAGTTGATTCAACATCATGTCTTTTCCTGGTTTAATCACAATTTCGATGTTAAAGCATATTTATCAACCAGTCCCATGTTGTGTTGTTCTGGAAAAGTTGGACGGTCTACATGCCACACCAAAAGTTTCAGTATTTGTTATATATCTATACTAAACAATTTGTGTGTGTGTGTGTGTGTGTGTGTGTGTGTGTGTGTGTGTGTGTGTGTGTGTGTGTGTGTGTGTGTGTGTGTGTGTGTCCTCTGTAACTCCAAAACCATGAAACCTAGCAGCCTGAAACTTTGTATGTGTACTAAGGGTATTCCAAGGAAGTGCATTCGTGAAAATTGGGTGTTTGGGTGAACCAAAACCCCCTTTTGAAGATGATTAACGGCCTTATTTAATTATATCCTTTATCAGGCGCATCCTCAGCCACCTCGCTCTATATGGAGTCTTAAGGCGTTTCTTGGATTACCTCGCTGGGGTCTGAAGCCGCCATGTTTTTTGGCCTGCTCAACCATGCCTGGACTTGGAACAGGCCGCAACAATTTCTTCACGACAAAGTTTTTATTTATTTATTTTTCCACTTTCCTCATTCATATTATTGATTGCCTTCTCATCATAGCTACGAATCACTGGGTACATTGCAATGCTTATAAACACCCAGAGACACCAGCGTTCATGGCTTTATTTCATTTCCGCACTTGCCATAATCTCGAGAATCTCTTAAACTATGCTGAATTACAAAATTTAAGCTCCAGCATTGAACTTAGCAACAGCTCCGACTGCTAAAATAAGTGTTTGTTTGCCCAATTCGTACATTGTTTGGGCGTCTCCGGGAGGTGTTTAATATTATAACGGCTTGCCAAGCCAGCCATTCCTTATCAACCGTTTCGTTGGAGTGCTTCCCGGAGTGCTAAAGCCACTTGGCGAGCACTCTACAATATTCACACTGTCACTGAATACTGAACAGAAGTGTAGATCGATCGACTTGAACAAAGGTCAGGGGTGACTCACCCACCCACATCTCTCACCTGTGAATGGAGGGAATAGCCAATCAGCTCTCACCTAATCAACTAAACACAGCTGGCTAGGATTATATAAACAATTGACCCCTCCCACACTCCTCTAGTCGAAGAAGCTGCATAAAGCAACCCAAAAAGACCTACACAAGGATTATTCAGAAGAGCAAACCTCTTCAGATTATTCAATAGAACAATCAAGCATGTCATCTTCATGAAGGACACAATGGGATGTCCACCAACGAACACTGGCAGACGGGACACCCAGTTCAACTTCCATTTGAGGGTCGGCACACAACTTGACGATTCGTCCTGCCTGCGAAACACCAGGATGACAGTTTCTAGCCAGGCCGTGATTCAAACACAGGCGAGACAGCTCAGAGGCAAGTTTGCGTACCTCTTGGGTATAGACTGTATTGCCAGCTCGCTGCTCTTCCCTCTGTTCGTCTTACATATTTCTGACCTTTTTGTTTGGTTACATGTTTTAAGAAGTGCTTGGCTAAGCAGCTACATGTCCAATGAGACTGTTTCCTTTTTGGTTTCACATACCCTTTTCAGACTTGCATTCTTCATAAAACAAGAATGATCACATCGTGGTCACAACCTGCGACAAAATCCGGTAACTGGCCGATTGGGAAACGCACATTTACTGCGCTATTAAAAGATTAACTCCATACCTCTCATCCATGTCACCCTCTCCCACGGTTATATCAGAACGAGTCAATTCATCACATGGTCACGGATTATTTTAACCCAACATGGGGCCATTCAAAAACTATGTAACGCTGTTTTTTTTTAGTAATTTACATAACGCAATGGGTAAGTAACGCTTGATTACGGTGTGTTCTGATGGGCTTGATTAAACCTTACTATTATTTGACATACTAGTGCGTGCCGTAGGTGCGTGCCCGTAGGTGCAAAAAAAACAACTTTCAAACCGCGAGCCAGAAACGACAACCATACAGGCCGTTCCTTTGCTCTCACGTTCTCACGACAACCACACTTCCACACACAGAGTTAATTAAAATCCAAATTAAAATCAAGTTTACCTCCCTGTCTTTGCTTGCCATGACATTCGCTGCCATGTAACCGGCACGGCACGGCCCGTGATGTCATCGTTGGCCGGCCGCGCACCGGCCTACACAGCCACGTGTCATGTCATTGGTTGGTAAATAAATGGCCATAACTTGGGAAGCACTTGTCCGATTAATATCAGACCTTGAAAAGGCACATCCTCAGGTCCCCAGCAATATACCTGGCAAGTTTCAATTAGATCGGACCAGTGGTCATCAAGAAACAGCGGTGAAACAGTGGTCTCACACACACACACACACACACACACACACACACACACACACACACACACACACACACACACACACACACACACACACACACACACACACACACACACACACACACACACACACACACACCTGGAATTATTAAAATCCAAATTAAAATCAAGTTTACCTCCCTGTCTTTGCTTGCCATGAAATTCGCTGCCATGTAACCGGCACGGCCCGTGATGTCATCGTCGGCCGGCTGCGCACCAGCCTATGCAGCCACGCCTACGCAGCAATGTGTCATGTCATTGTTTGGTAAATAAATGGACGCAGCAACGTGTCATGTCATTGGTTGGTAAATAAATGGCCATAACTTGGGAAGGGCTTGTCGGATTAATATCAAACCTTGAAAAGGCACATCCTCAGGGCCCCAGCAATATAGCTGGCAAGTTTCAATGAGATCGGACCAGTGGTTGTCGAGAAACAGCGGTCTCACTCACTCACACACACACACACACACACACACACACACACACACACACACACACACACACACACACACACACACACGCACACACACACACACACACACACACACACACACACACACACACACACACACACACACACACACACACATTGCTGGAATTATAGATAGATGATTACATTTTTCAGGGTCCCTCATCATGATTAACACTCGACCCAAACAAAGCCAATGGAAATCTGGCACAACAAACCCAGACAGAGTGTAATTGGCAGAGGCCTCCAGGCCGAATGTGTTCAGCCCACCAGAAAACCTAGATGGCGGCCATATCATTTCATCTGGGTGCCATGGTAGGTGGAGTCAAGCGTGCAATGTGGGTGTGGTCCGGCATCTGTCCAACCAATGGGTGCACATTTCAAAAATCGACCCCCCCTCCCCCCACCCCCCAATAACAGCAATGCGGAGCTCTTGTAGATATTTGACATGTTGCAGGTAACAACAGCAGCAATAAAAAAAAATATTGCTGAAATCTTAAGCCTGAAAATTCCTGAAAGCCATTATTAGATACCACTACTACTACTACGCAGAGTCGAGCTCTCTGTATCTGATTGGTTGGATGATGATCAATGATAGTTATAATTTCTAATAAAGAGGTGGCATTCCATCGTTTGCCTTTTCTGTTTTTTTTTTATTTCCTCACCATTTCCAAAATTTACCGCAAAGGAGAAAAATTAAGGATTGTTTGAACACAAATATGCGGCACGACCCCAAACACGTCATTCATGGCCGTAAACCCTATAATGTTGTCAATTATTGCCTCCAACGATGCTCCAGAAGGGGAGATAGAGTACAGTTCAATTGGTTTGGCAGTGCTGACAGCTCGCTCCTATCCCAGGGGACTTCACCTTGGTTTGATTCTTGCTCTTTTTGAAAAATCCCACCTGTCTTGCACCTCTCCATCTGGCAACCCATCGTCTCGGCCACCTCTTCCTTTTAATGGTGTCAGTTGGTTGATACTATCCGATGCCAGACTGGGTCCACTACCCCAGAGATGCTGCTGGTTGCTTGGTGAAAAGCCAGCAGCTAATATGCCACCTTATACTTTGGCAGTAATGACATGAAGCACAGCTTGGCACTGGCTTGTGTGGATAGAAGTCATTAAATGATAATACGACGGCGCTTAATCCTCAAGGATGCTGCTTTCCATTCGCCAGTCTGCAAGCTTGCACTGTCATGCTGGAACAACCTTGTTGGCTTGGAGGTTCATACCAAATGCGTTTTTGAACACGTTTTACATTTCAGGCAAATCAAACCTTAAAATATCACAATTGAGTCACCCTTCCCTGACAAAGTCCTCTTGACTCCTCTTCAGATCCGATGAGAATTTCATTTTCATCAGATTGTGTGTGTGTGTGTGTGTGTGTGTGTGTGTGTGTGTGTGTGTGTGTGTGTGTGTGTGTGTGTGTGTGTGTGTGTGTGTGTGTGTGTGTGTGTCCACATCTATATGTTTTTGCATGAATTTTTTTTTTCTCTGCAACCGCTTATCCGATCGATGCAGAACTTTAAGCATAGGGAGGGATGCCCCATGGAGAACATTTTATTGATAACTCTGATATAATTGGTCGCATTGTCTGGCAGCCATATTGGATTAAAGAAAAAAATGACATTTTTTTTTCCAAAACCACTTAACGAAAAAAATTGAAACTTAGAATGTCATCAACTCCCATGGGGTATATACGGTGATGACATTGATGTCATCGGTGAAATAGTATTCCAACCACAATTGGTTGAATCAAAATCCTTTTCCAAAAATTTTGAAACTCCATATACCAGTATTTGATGTACGACCCAATACGAGTGAAGAAGTAAATTTATGAAATAATCAGTCATGTGGCTTGGTGGCCATATTGGATTGAAAATGATGACAAAAAAAAAATCTTCTTTTCCAGAACCGCTTAACAGATTGATGCGAAACTTCATACATATGATCGACGAGCAATGGGAAATATAGTTTGAATTTTTTTCATGTTCATCTTCATTTCCTCAATTTAGGCTTTATGTGCACAAAAGTGGTTGCTAAATATCCTAATAATCAATAAAGCTATTGATAATGGCAATGTATGTGACATAATAGGGTGCACGGATGATGTGGGTATATGGGCCATAATAGCAGTGGACCATAATAGTAGCGTGTTTAGTTAACGATGGTATTTTTGTTCAGAATGACCTCGCGAGGTGAGACTATGTGTTCTACGAGTGCTGCTCTAGTTATGCCTCCGTTGAAGAAGTCGCCGGAGACATGTTTTTGGGTTGTCCGTCCGTCCATGCTAATTAACCTCCGCCATCTTCGAAGATGGATGGAAGTTACTGTTTTCACCCCTTTCTGTTTGTTTGTTTGTTTGTTTGTTTGTGAACAGTATTACGGAAAAACTCTTCGACGGATTTTGACGAAACTTGGTGGGGGGATTAGGTATGGTCCAAGGATCATGCCAGTAGATTTTGGACTTGGTCCAAAATCCAATATTGCTGCTATGGCGGCCATTTTGAAAAAATATTTGATTTTTTTTTTTTTGCATTTCTACATGTTTTAAGTGATTTCCAACCCCCCCCAAAAAAATTGTTTGAGAAAAAAAAATTTTTGCAACTTTTTTTTCAACAAAATTTCGATTTTTTTTTTTGCATTTCTACATGTTATAGGTGATTTCCAACAAAAAAAAACATGCCAAAATTATAATTGCGGCTGATTTTGGAACTTCAGGTGGATATACCCACGTAAAATCAATTTCTGTCTCAAGAAGTCTAGTTATGACGAATGAATTGAGTATGTAAAAGTTAAAAGTAAAAGGGAAAGTTGCAAACTATAACTCTGAGCACTGTTGACGTCAAATTGAATGAATAGGATATCAGGTTCACTTGAGTGACCAAGCAGTATTGGCAGCAGAGGTTTTGCACTCTACCGAGTGCTCCCCCCTATAGTTTGCTCTGTTTTCTGTGCAACCGCTTGTCCGATTGACACAAAAGTTTCACCATCGGTGTGACTACTCATGCAGAATATTTTAATGATAATTCTGATGTCATAGGTCATGTGGTGTGGCAGTCAGGTTGTTAAAAAAGGAAAAACTTTTGACCTCTATCAACAAAATCACTCCATCTTAATATAATTCACCGTTTGTCTGTCTGTCTGTTCCCAGCTACCACAAAAACGGCTGAACCGATCGCAACCATTTTTTGGGTGGTTATCCTGGGAACCCTTGAAGTAAAATAGGCATAAATATAATAACATGACCCCCTTGACAGCTCCCGTAGGGAGCGGTCTTCTAGTGGAAAAAAATTGAAACTTGGCTCATGTCAAGTACTCCCCACAGGAAACAAATGTGATTTTTAAATTTTTTTGATGTCATAGGTGACTTCGTTATGACATCATAATTACATACATCTAATGCTTTATCCAATCAGTATGAATAATTGAGGGTCATCTCGGGCTAAATTGTATGGGAAGGTGAGGGGGGGAATTGATGACATCATCAGTCACGTGGTTCGGCAGCCATGTTTTTAACATTAAAATCTTCAAAAATCTACTTCTCTGAAACTCCACAGGTATGATCTCCTATCCATGAGGAACAAAATGTTCTCCACCTATGACGTCATTGGACACATGGTCTGGCAGCCAGAATTATTTATGATTTTGAATCTGGGTTCAGAGATTTAAATCAATCTTGGTACAAGTACTGTATGTATAATGATGTAATAATGTGGGCGGAGGCATATCTGGTGACGTCGTGATATCGAAGAGTGCCCTTTTGGTTTGTTTTTGTCATAGCTTGATGTTTTGTTCTCACAAAAGAATACTAGTCTTTGTGAAGGCTGGTGTCGGTCTGCAACGGCAGACGAAAGAACAATGGATTTCATCAATTTGATGGAGTGAATAAAAGTTGATAACAGTGAACAAAGGAGCTTAGTTAAAATCCATTATCCACCCCTCTTGTTCTGGTAAAAGGTTAAAAGGCTCGAAACACGAGCCGAACCTAATTTTGCACTGCAGCAAACATATCTCTTAAATAACCTATTGGTAGATAAAATCCATTGTTTGGTGTTCCTGGCCTCATTCTTGCCCTGTGTTGCTGTGACCCCAATGTTACATTCACACTTATTGTAGTGACTTGTTTTTTTTTATTGTTCTCCTTAGTGTCCCCAGTTCCCAAAGGGAACTGGAGAGGCTATTGCAATTGTGTGTGTGTGTGTGTGTGTGTGTGTGTGTGTGTGTGTGTGTGTGTGTGTGTGTGTGTGTGTGTGTGTGTGTGTGTGTGTGTGTGTGTGTGTGTGTGTGTGTGTGTGTGACAGATCTACTTTAATCTAAATTGTTCATCGTTAAATGTTTATAGTCTTGGCATACATGTAAAAATATATCTAGATATCTTGCACTGCCTTTCAACTTTAAGTACATGTTTACAGTGTTCTTTTTTTCTCATCCTTATGCGCCACACAATAAATAATACGAGTTTAGCTTATTCTCAGGAAAGCAAAGTACTGTACCAGTGTTCAATTGTCATGCTGTTTTGTCATTAACCTTCCCTCTTGCACACCAGAACAATAGTTTTGAATCGAGTTATTTCCAAAAACATAAAATATCTGTTAACCAGTGAGGAGTAGCAATCTGCAGCTCAATTGACTTCTCACTGATGCACAGACCTGAATTGCTGGACACCATTGCACTCTCTTGTTGCGATTTCTTTGGCATTAGATTGCCTTGTCTTATGTGCTTACTCATACTGGAGAAGCTCTAAATTATCAAGGAATGATCTTCACCAGAACGCGACGGTCGGTCGTCCAACCTTGTGATCATCCAAGAGATGCTAAAGTACTGCATTGTGATGAAAAGCCACTAATCTTCTCCCCTTTGCCACTCGTCTTCTTTCCTTTAACCTTAATACACCTCCATCGACTCTCAGTGGTGAGGTCGATACCAAACAGCCGTTATTGCTCATAAATGGAATTTCTAAACTCTTTTGTGCATAAAGGATGAAGAATCAGTTGCCATGTGCAGCTCCTTGAGTACAAATGTGTAAACTGCAAGAACAAAGCATTTTAAGCAGCCCCGAAGGAGATGATCCACCAAACGTGACTTAATTAGCTTCCAGCCCTCCCAGGGCCACTACCAGCCACCAGCCAAGACCACCACAAATTTAGTTACTACACAGGAACTGGAACTGGAACTGAAAACAACCCAGAACCTCAGAATTAAGGATTGAAGACATTGAGGTCTGTTGACTCCTGGAGCAATAACAGTTCATGACACAATCACAATGCACAAAGATAGACCATGCACTCACCTCCGTCTCCGTAGGTCTCAACCCCATGCCCATCCTGCAGACCGTGCGCCCAGGCACCCTCGTATCGCGCACCGCTCGCCAGGCAAAGTCGAGCTCCATAGCGACCCTTGAGACCGTTGGTCCACTCTCCCCGGTAACACCAGCGGGATTTGTTCTCGGCGCCCAGGCCATGACGCCGACCCTGCGACCATTCTCCTGCGAAGGTGTTACCGCTGGGCCACGTGTAGACTCCCAGCACCTCGAAGCCGTGACTCCAAGATCCCGCGAACTCGCCTTGGCCACGAGGACCGGTACAAATTCCACGGCCATGCGCTTTGCCATCTTCCCAGCCACCGCAATACACTCCCCCATCGTCAAAGTCAAACCGTCCCCCGTTCATGCAGGCATGGAATTGCTGCAATTAACCACGGGGTTTCCTCTGGGAAACTTGCATTCTACTTCATTCTCTTGTTTCTGTGAACACCACCCCTCCCCCCTTCTTGTGTGCACAAATATCTTTGGTAAGGTCTGTGTGTGTGTGCTCGCTTTCAACTAGTAAGTGGTGCTTTCTGCAACCTTTTGACCCCTTTGTCTTGGGCAATGGTTGAGCTTTGATACGATTTCGCACAGTGCTGGATCAGTCCTTTTGGGGGGCACAGGAGATTGGGTGGGGGGGGGGGGTGCTGCTGAATAATATGCCTGAAACAATTTTTATTTATTTTCTCCAACTTCTCCCCCCCCCACCCCACCCCCACTTTCCTTAGCCACTCACACCCCACAGTCGTCCTACCCCCCCATAATACCTACACCTCTACAACCCCCTCCACTCTTTATTTATTGATTCATCACCTCGCCCTTACATCAGAAAACATCATCATTTTGTCTCTTCCTCACTCTCGACATCTTCACACCTTGCATCTCTTCTTACCTCACCTCCTTTTGATCCTCTCCACCTTACCTTGACCCCTCCATACTCCTCCCAACGCCCTTTAGCCCGTCCTCCTTCACATCACATCACATCACATCACCTACCTCCCTCCTCGGGTTCAATCGCTCTTCGTCTTCTTCACCTCAATGCTCACCTATTTTCGCGGTCCCTCACCTTGAGAGCTCGTTCCTCGAGGTCCCCCGCGCGTCCTCACCGTTGTTTTCCCACCACAACTCCCTGCAAAGTCGCCGGCAGCAGATCGGGTGTCGGAGCGAACCGGACAATCCAATCCGCTCCTTGCCGCAGAGCATTGGCTGCTGCTGCAAAGCAAACGTCTCTCTTCGAACGTCGTCGCCACGAACACTAGATCGTCTCACTGGGTGACGGGAACGTGCGCGCCCACCTCGGAACGTGATCCATTTTGTCCGCTCCTTGCGATCTTTCAAACCTTGCAGCCTTTTCCTCGAACCATGATCGCTGCGCAGCAAAAAACCCCCCCCCAAACAGATTCTTCTTCCTCTTCTTCCTCCGATAATCCTCGACAAACTCCGCCCCCGTTACTCGGTGATTTGCCGTTTGACTTTTCTTTGCTCTTTCCCGGTTTGCCCTCTTCATTTTTCAGTCCACTTGCTGTTCTCTCGCAGCTTACCTTTTGTCACAATGTCAGACCCCCCCCCTTCCCATCACGTTTATCATGGACTTCCGACACCGGTTGGTGATTTAAGGTTTGTAACCACGTGGTCTTGAGTGGATTCCATCGCAGGGATTCCCGCTGAAATACCCGATCTGAAATACGTTGTGGTTCCTCGATGGAAACTTTTCCTAGACGTGTCGTTGTTGGAAACACCTGGTCCTGTTAACGTGGATGTCCGTGTCGTGCACTCCTCTACGGTCTACACTTGTCTCCCGATCCAACATCGCTCCCTCTCCCTCTCTACCTCATACGGCCTACTCTCTCAAACTCGACTCCATCCATCCATCGGGACCATACTCTGTGCAGAGCGTTGGTGCTGCTTAAGCAGTCTCCTGGGCTATTGGACACAATCCTGGACGGGTCGCCACTCCCGACACACAGGATACCAGTAAGCTGGTACTCATTTTGCCGACCTCAGGATGACAGGCTGAGTCAACCCCACCTGGTATTAATTTAACAGCCAAGCGGGATTTGAACTCAGGACCCAAGTTCACAACTGTAGCCATTAAGCCAACACCAGGCAAGCTCGACTGATGTCCTCGAAATTCATGAAAAACTACACTGTTCAGCTCTTAATGTCTGTTCCGCATTGAATTGATGTACAAACTCCTCCATGAGACTTCGACCTTCGAAAAGTTCCTCCATGAGACTTTTTCTTGTACACAGAGTCGAGGCTCATGGAAGAGCGAGAACACAGAATGGACCAGGTTATGACAGAGCATTATATACAACAGAAGCCTGGTGTTGGGTGAACGGTTAAGGTGGCTGGCTTAAGATCCTGGGGTCCTCGAGTTCAAGCTCCTGTCATGCCATTGAAATAACACCAGGTGGGGTTCACTCAGCTTGTCATCCTTCTGAGTCAGCAAAATGAGTGCCGGCTCACTGGTAATTACCAGTGGCACAGCTGTGCCCCCAGAAAATGATGCAGCCAAGCAGCCACAGGCTGCATATGAATAAATAAACAAGAAAGATGTCGTGCAGAGCACGATACTTGGTGAAACCCATTAAAGAAATTTGATCTTAAAAATCATTTGTCGTTGAATTCAATGACCAAATATGCAACTACTCTTCAAATTTCAAGTCAATCGGATGAAAATTGATTATAATTTATAAAATTTGGCTTATATTGTTGACCTTTTGTCCTATGATGACCTCAAAAATAATTGGTGTTTGAATTCAGTGACCTGATATGCAAATCCTGTTCAAATTTCTTGGTGAATTGAATGAAAATTGAGGATTTTAGAAATTTGACAAAGTTGTTGACCTGTGGCCTATGTTGACCTATTGACATCAAAAACAATAGGCTTCTTGTTTATCACGAACTCTATCATGTGGTGAAGATCGGTTTAAAATTGCGACCTGCAGACGATTGACAGACAGACAGACAGAATAACTCATAAGACCAACCAATGTACTGGAAAAATCTTCGATTTTCGCAAGCAATAAATATACAACAGATCAAGCAACATCAGGAATAGCAGGGAGATGGTGGGGGGGGGGGCAACAGCAGGGTAGAGAGAGAAAATAGGAGAGCTGGAGCAATAAAGGACAAAGGGAAGAACGAGAGCAAGGGGAGTGGGACACGAAGTGAACGATCTGGATATCGGCACAGACGTGGAAGGGAAAACCGTGGAGGAAGAAATCTGGGTCTCACTATGTGCCATGATCTTTCCTGGAAAAGCCACATTTCCAACCTGGCCTCCACAGCCAGTCTCCGACTGGGAATCCTCCATCGTGCAAAGTCCTTCCTCGGCCCACCTGAGCTCCTGACCACATACAAAGCTTTCGTCCACAGCCTGATGGAGTACTGCTCTCCCCTCTGGGCTGGTGCTCTTGCTTCTCACCTTTCTCGACTTCACACTGTGAAAACCAACGCATTTTGGATCATTGGTATCTCCCGCGATGAGGCTGAGTCTTTGGGTCTCTCACTTCCTCACCACAGACAGGTCGGTAGTCTTTGTGTCTTCTACCGTCTAGTCTCCGGTCTCCCCCCCCCCCCGCTCTGTCTGCGATTTGTCCATATTTCCGCAGGGCGCTCAAGTTACGCCAACAACCCCCTTCTGGTAAAACTACCAAAATCACGAATCACTGCTCACATTCGCTCTTTCATTCCTCTTTATTCCTGCCTTTGGAATAAACTCCCTCAGTGTTCAATCCCATTCTTCCCTTCAGACCTTCAAAACAGCTGTTCACCACCACCTCTTGTCATCCCCATCCAAAACCTCGATCTTTTCTACCCCCGTTAATCCACCCCAAACCCACCTCCTTCAAATTCCCTGCTTTCCTTCCTGAAAGTCCCTGTAATGTCCATTTTGTATTCCACGTGTTCCCCACCACATCCCTCTCCCTTCCACAGATCTCCGAGTATCTCTGTTCCCCCAATGTTTTGTCCTTCCCTCTCCCGCCCCTCTTGTTTCATGCCCCCTTGCTGTGCATTTTGTGTGAGCTCTCATACGAGCCTCGACAAGGTATACAAAAAAAAAAATCTCTCCATGGTAAAGAATCACTTAAAATTTCTCAGATCTGGATCTGGATTCAGATCTTCACCAAAATTAAGCGTTTCTGTCCTTCGCTGGTCACCTATGCACCAAAAAAAATTCAGAAAGATTACTTGTATACACAAACAATGCATACATGTCGCCTCGACAATGTATGAAAAAAAAATGGAACAAAAGAACAAACAAACTGAAGAGGAGGATGAGGGAGCGAGGGAAAACCCAATAACCTGTAAATGGGGAAATATGTAGGTTTTGGGAGGGTTAATAGGGTAAAAAAAAAGATCAGATGTATGGATTGGGGGGGGGGTGACTTGATGTGGTGGTGAACAACTGTCTTGAAGACCTGGAGGGAAGAATGAGATTGAAGAGGGTGTGGAAGGTGGTTCCACATGTGAAAGGAGGAACGAATGAGTGGAGGTGAGTATTGATCCTAGATTTTGGTAGTTTCACCAGATGGAGGTTAATGGTGGACTCAGTGTAGCCAGCAGAAACCTGGAATGAACAAAGTATGGAGAAAGCAGAAGGTGCAATACTAGAAAGGGGGCAGAAAAAGACAGAGAGGCCACCGACCCGTCTGCAAAGGCAAATTGATAGGCCCAAAGACTCAGCTTCAACCTGAGACATTCCGATGATCTTAACGGCCTTGGTTTCTACGGCGCCAAGTTAAGCAAGATGAGAGGCAGGGGTGCCAGCCCTGAGGGGAGAGCAGTGTTCCATCAAGCTGTGGATGACAGCCTTTGTAGGTGGATCGGAGTTCAGGTGTGCCAAGGAAGGACTTTGCATGACGGAGGATGCCCAGTCGGCAGTTGGTCTAGAAGGCCAAATTAGATATGTGGTTTACCCAAGAACAGTAATGGCTGATGGTGAGGCCTTCAATCAGTTAAAGGTTAATAAACTATCTCATAAAAGGCCCTTCATCAGCCGAGTCTCCGCTCATGAATAAGCTTTTCGAGGTCGTGTATTTTTATTTTAACAGTGATTAAGGCTCATGGAAGATCTTTTCGAGGGTAGTGTATTTTAATTTTAATTGAGGCACTTGAAGCACCTCCCCCAGGGGGAGGGGGGGGTTTGATCATGCGGACTTCTGCTCTTGAGCCCAGAGGACTCGTCTCCATCATTGCCACACCTGCTGTGGCTCATTTAAACGTGCAATTTCGAACTAGTGATGGTGTGCACGGAGCTTAGTGCCTGTATCCAGGTAGTGGAGTTTCACTCAACTTTAGCTGCAGCCAAACAATAGGAGACTATGGGGATTTTCATTCTCTCCACGGCCTCAGGAGTCTCACAACCCTTCAGCTGAATGACTGGATTTTCCTGGCACCAGCATCATGATGCAGCTTACCCTGTCTTCAGTCGTCTTGTCCTGTACTTTCCACTGATCTTGAGAGGGTGAACCGAGAGAGAAAGTGAAGCTCGTGCACTAACCTTGCTATCTAAAGTATGCACAGGGCACCAGTCTCGTTGATACATCAGTGATACTGACCACGAAGGCTTAGGTGTGATGAATAGTCGAACTCTGAATGATGGAACTGATAATTGTGCGATGCTTACTCGAAAAAGGGCTCATATTGAGAAATAAACTCAGCAGACTTTGCATTGACATTACGGCTCTCTCTGAGACCTACCTGACCAATACAGGAAGAAAACTTCACATTCTTCTGGTCAGGCAAACCTGAGGGACAGAGGCAGGAACACAGCATGGACATTGCAATTAAGAATCAAGTGGTCCCGAATATTGATGATCTGATCTGTTCCTAAGCCTGGTGTTGGCCTAATGGTTGGGGTGGTGGACTTGAGATCCCAGGATCCTGATTTTAAATCCCACTCACCTGTTGAATTAATACCAGGTGTGGTTGACTGCCTGTCATCCTTCCGAGGTTGGCAAAATGAGTGCCAGCATGCTGGTATACTGTGTCGGAGTGGTGACCCATCCAGGATTGTGCCCAATAGCCCAGGAGACTGCTTCGGCAGCACAAACACTCTGTGCAAAGTATGATCCCGATGGATGGATGGATGGATGCATCTATCACTCAAAGAGGTTCGTGTTCTTCTGTGTTTCCCTCATTGCATCAGGTCATATGACTTTTGTCAGTGTGTATGCACCGACTACGAGGCATCCATTCCTGGAAAGGGAAAATTTTTACGAGGCACACGATCACATTGTGTCCACTACACCCGAAGAAGACACACTATTTATACTTGGCGATTTCAATGCTCGTGTTGGCATCAATTTTGACTTGTGGCCACAGGTTTTGGGCCATCACGGTGTGGGAAAGATGATTGGCAAATTCCAGAAATAGCTGCCCATTTTCAGTCACCACATCCTCACAATTACCAATACCTTATTCCCCAAGAAAGATGCTGAGAAAGTCACATGGTGCCATCCCAGATCAGGTTACTGGCACGAGCTTGACCATGTGCTTGTAAGGCAGTGAGATATAAAAGAAATCTTCCACTGTTGGGCAATGCACAGTGCAACCTGTAACACCGACCATGCCTTGGTTCATTGTAAGGGTGAACTCAAGATTCTTCACAAGCCAAAGAAAAGACATTTGGCCCATCCTCGGATCAACATTGTGAAGTTCCAAGATCCTTTCACTCAGCAGTGACTGCAAGAGAAACTCGCATCTGCTTTTGACAACCAACCTACTATTAATGTCTTAGCTCCAGAAACCCGATGGACGCAGACTCGAGATACTGTCTATGAAACAGCCAAATCAGTTTTGCATTTACATTGCAGGAAAGACCCAGACTGGTTCAGAGAAAGTTCCTCAGCTCTGCTACCCCTGAAAGAAAAGAAAAGACAAGCTCTGATCGAGTCCAGATCTGATGAAAATAGAAGGAATAAACCAATGTCACCCGCAGGGTGACCCGTATCTTGCCAAAAGGTGACCACGTGTGACTTCTTTAAGGTCACACTGAGGTGAACAGAGCTGCTATCCACCAGGAGCGACTCCTTGAGGAATATCTGCCTACGAGAGATTCCGATGAGAATCGTTCTACAGAGTAACCATGAAAAATATGCTTTTTCCTCATAATGTCACCAAATGACGTCATAATGTCTCAAGCTTGACATATCTAGAAAGCACTCATCGAGGTGTTCAATTTGAGGTACTACATGATATGGTTCCTAAAACTTGAAAATTTGACCTTGGGGTCAAATATGTTTGACCTGAGGCGCTAACCATGAAGGTCAAGGTCAATCGCCACCAAAACTTAATCAGCTGAGCGCCAGACCATGAACTATATTTCCATGAAGTTTGAAGACGATCTGATCAAAATTACTCAAAAAATAAGGGTTTCGTTGACTCCCCTGATTTGCGACAAAGTGACCTTGACCTTTGACCTTGACCTTCAAAATTTTATGCGCTGAAAGGGACCTCTATAGGCCTCTGATATGCGAAGTTACAAAAATTTCCAATGACAACTGTGCTCTGCAGAGTGATTTATACGTGATTACAGACCAAAAAAAAAACAAACAAAAAAATATAAAAAAATATATGAAGGTCAAGGCCAATCGCCACCAAAAATTAATCAGCTGAGCGCCAGACCATGAACTATATTCCCATGAAGTTTGAAGACGATCCGATCAAAATTACTCAAAAAATAAGGGTTTCGTCGACTCCCCTGATTTGCGCCAAAGTGACCTTGACCTTTGACCTTGACCTTCAAAATTTTGTGCACTGAAAGGGACCTCTATAGGCCTCTGATCTGCGAAGTTACAAAAATTTCCGATGATAACTGTGCTCTGCAGAATTTTTTATACGTGATTACAGACAAAAAAAAAAACATTCAAGCCGACTAACATATCTTGCAAAACTTCGTTTTGGCAAGATAACAAATAACGTTTCAGTCAAGCTGCATGCCTGTCAAGCTGTTCCATTGGAAAGCAGAAGGTATAAACAACAGTATTGGGACCATCTATGTGGACGCATCTAACAATGTGCAGGCTGGAAAGCTGGAGAAGTTTCCCAAGAGTGGAAGGATGCCCAAATCATCACTCTGTACAAGAATAAAGGAGGTAAATCCGACTGTAACAATTATAGAGGCATTTCATTGTTGTGTGTAGCAGGGAAAGTCATGGCCCGAGTCATGCTCAACAGACTGCACAAGCTGGCTGACAATGTCTATCCTGAGAGTCAATGTGGTTTTAGAGCTGGTAGATCGACAGTAGATGTGATTTTTACCTTAAGACAGCGACACGAAAAATGTAGAGAACAACAGCAAGACCTTCATGTAGCATTTGTTGATCTCCCCAAAGCTTTTGATCGAGTCAACCACAGTGGTGTGTTTCCATTCATGGAATCCTTTGGCTGTCCCCCTACCCTGCTTGGTCTGATCAAGTCATTTCACAATGGTATGCAGGCACATGTTATCTTCGTTGTCAAGGAGCATGAACCATTCTTCATTCACAGTGGAGTGAAGCAGTGATGTGTCTTGGCACCAACACAATTTGGAATCTTTTTTTTCTTGTCTGTTGTCATATGCAGTTAGTGGAATTAATGAGTGTCTACATTCACACAAGATGTGATGGAAATCTTTTCAATCTTGCTACCCTGATTGTCAGGACTAGGACAAGAACACTCCTCATCCATGAGCTGTTCTTTGCTGATGATGCCACCCTTGTCTCCCATTCAGCCAAAGGATTACAGGCAATCTTTGATGCTTACTCTAAAGCACGTGACATGTTTGGTGTCACTATCAGCCAAAATAAAACAGTGAAGATGTCACAATGCAACATTGACCCCACCCCATTGAAACCACATAGTCGACAGCTAGAAGAAGTTGTGAACAGTTTGCTTACCTTGGATCTATACACACACCAAGTCCATTCAGACAGGTGAAGAGATTTCAGCAGTTATTGCCAAAGCTGCTTCAGCACTTGGCAGCTTGCGAGAGTATGGAACAACAAACAATAGCCTTACCACCAACACAACGCCACACATGTACCAAGCATGTGTTCTCGGTGTACTTCTCTATGTTGCTGAAACATGGATTTTATGTGCCAAGCAGGAGAGTAGGCTGAACCCTTTCCATCTCCGGTGCCTGCAGAAGATCATTGGGGTTCACTGGCAAAAAAACGTTCTGGACACATACGTTTTGACCATGGATAAATCAGTTAATATCATGGCGGCGCTGAAGCGGTGAAGATTGTGGTGGCTTGGGCAGATGGATGATGAGTGTCTGCCCAAATCGATCTTTTACGGAGTTCTAGAAGAGGGCATCTGTAAAATTGGAAGGCCACAACTTCGCTTCAAAGATCTGTGTGAACAGGACTTGAAGGACTGTAACCTGTTGGAAAAATCATGGGAAGCTTCAGTGCTGGACAGAAAGGAGTGGAGGAAGAGCGTAAATGATGGAGTTCTATCCTTTGAGATGATGTGAGTTGAAAATGCAAATGAAAAGAGAGAGAGAGAGAGAGGAGTAAAACAACACTTCAAAAAGATCCTAGCTCCGGCTTTGAATGCCTCAACTGCAGTAGGTGGTGTGCGTTATGTATTGGTCTCTTTTCACAAATGAGGACACACCAAACATGAGACTACAAAAGTCATCAGTAATGATGTTTTGCCAATGATGGTATTTCAATTTTAACAATGCACAATTAAAATCAAAAATTCATTTCCTCTTAAATGATCCTCCATGAACTTTGGATCACTGTTAGAATAAAAATACAGTGCCTCCAAAGAGTTCCTCCATGAGTCTGAGATCACTGTAAAAATATATATCTGTATTAATAAATGTGTGTGTGTGTGTGTGTGTGTGTGTGTGTGTGTGTGTGTCAGTGTGTCAGTGTGTCAGTGTGTCAGTGTGTCAGTGTGTCAGTGTGTCAGTGTGTCAGTGTGTCAGTGTGTCAGTGTGTCAGTGTGTGTCCTCCATAACTCCAAATGCATAAAACCTCGAAGCCTGAAACTTTGCATGCTCATAAAGAAAACTTCAAGGAAGTGCAAGAGTGAAAATTGGGTCAGGTCAGGTATGGGAGCATGCGCCAGAACAGCGCATCGCTGCATCCACTTTCCGCCGGCACTCCAGGGGCCTCAGTCAAGCCATCCCCCAGGCAGATGCCTGGCCCATCCCCATCTCCTTGAGATGCCGATCAACCTGCTGCAACCACGAGGCACGCGGTCGGCCCATTGGCCTCCTCCACTCACGAGACTCCCTCGCTGAGAGAATCTGGTGAGCGGGATCAGCGTCAGGAAAACGAGCCACATGTCCATACAGCTGCTGCTGATGCTCACGGACCATGCAGGTAACAAATCTCATTTGAGTCTCTCTCAGCAACCGCTCCTTGGACACAAAATCCGACCAGCGATAGCGAAGGATTCTCCGAAGAGACCTGGTACCAAAGGAATTAAGTCTCCGTCTCAGATCCTTGGTCAGAGTCCAAGTCTCACATCCATAGAGCAAGACTGGAAGCACCAAGGACCTGAAGACTCGGATTTTCGTCCTCCCGCACAGGTACCGGCAGCGCCACATCCCATGATCCAGTGAATCCATGACTCCCCAGGCCCGACCCAGACGTCTATTGACCTCTGACTCACAACCGGCAGAGACATGAATATCACTGCCAAGGTAAGTGAATCTCTCCACTACCTCAACATCCTCACCACAAACAGGCACAGACAGGACAGCAGCATCCAAGATGTCATTGAAAGCCTGGATCTTAGTTTTGACCCAGGAAACCCGTAATCCCAGCGGCTCTGACTCCTCATTCAGCACCTCGAGGGCCCCCAAAAGGATATCTAAAGTCTCCGCAAAGATGACTGCATCTTCTGCGAAATTAAGGTCAGAGATCTTGACATTCCCAAACGATGCACCACAACTTGATCTCTCCGACATCCTCCCTATAATCCAGTCCATACAAGTGCTGAAAAGTGTAGGGGCCAGTACACACCTCTGACGAACTCCAGTAACAACTGGAAATAAGTCAGAGATGGTACCACCACATCTCACAACACTCTCAGAGTAGATTTCAGACATCAGATCGATCAGTTTTGGTGGCACCCCACAAAGACCAAGAATCCTCCAGAGGGCATCCCGATTCACTGAATCAAACGCTTTACAGAGATCAACATAGACTGCAAGCAGCCACTGCCGAAACTCTCGTCTGCGTTTGGTGAGGACCTGAAGAGCAAGGATACGGTCAATCGTTGACCTCTTTGGTGTAAAGCCTGACTGCCCTGGACGCTGGTGCTCAAGCAGATGGTGGCGAACCCTATCAAGAATTATCCAAGCAAAGACCTTGCCCAGCACTGAGAGCAGCGACTCCCCTTGGTAGTTGTTGCAGTCTTGGCAATCACCCTTTCCAGAGAGGGACAACAAGGCCCCTCTTCCAGTCAGTTGGGATGATGCCTGTGTTCCAGGCAGGGCACAAAACTGCATGCAACAACACGAGTGCAGCATTTCCACCAGCCTTGAGAAGTTCAGCATGGATGCCACAGATCCCTGGAGCTTTACCCCATTTCAACCAGTTCACCGCAGCCTGTGTTTCCACAAGCGAAGGTGGACCACAGTTGATTGGAGGTTCAGCAACAGGAATTGTAACACCCCTGATGTCCAACTCGACAGCTGGTGGATCAGCATGGTACAACCGCTCAAAGTAACCGGCCCAGTGGGCCATCACTTCAGACTCCTCTGTCAAGAGCCTACCACCCTATCCTCGAACTGCAGTACACTGAGGGATGGGCTTGGATGAACGCAATGCGTGAATTCCCCTGTAAGCAGGACAAGAATCACTTGACCACAGGTGATGCTCTACCCCTTTACAGATTCCTCACACATCGGCCTCCTTGTCCACCCTCAGTGCACGTACAGTTTTACGCCTCAGCTCCCTGAACAGCTCAGCTCTGCCATTCAGCCTGGCCCTGCGACTCTGGTCAATTGAATCCAGTGTCCCTTGAGAGACAAAATTCTTCTTTGCCCTGCGGTGAGTTCCAAGACATCCACCGGCAACATCAAGGACGGTGGGCTTAAAGGCACTCCACAACTCTTCAGGACCTCCCAAAGCACCCAGACGCCCAAATTTCCACTCAGCTTGTTCGCAAACTACTCAGCTACCCTCTCATCCTTGAGCTTGCCAGCATCCAGCCTAAGCAGTTCTGGAACATCGGTAGACCCTGCAGTTCTGGATCATCCTTCAGCGACCATGAACGAGGACATGGTCAATCTCCTTTGCCACACCGTCAGCTTTGAAATACCAAGTCTAGCGATGAGCTTGTGGGCACTGAAACCATGAACCGGCCACCCTCAGTCCACGACTTCTTGCAAAGTCAAGGAACTTAGTGCTATTCTGCCTCATAGTTCCTGACCCATGGGGACCAACACATGTTTCATAACCATCACTATCAGTTCCAGTCGATGCATTGAAATCCCCCAAGACTAGAAGTGTATCTCATCTGGGGGCATTGATCAACCACAGACTTGAGCGTGGAGTAGAATGCATCCTTCACGGTGAGATCACTCGCCTCAGTCGGAGCATAAACAGAGACCAGGGAAATGACACCTAAGGAGTGACGAATCCTTAGTCTCATAATACGCTCGTTGACCGGTGTTACCTCAATTATTATTGGAGTTAGTTTATTGGACACAGCAACAGCAACTCCTTGGGAATGGTTACCATCAGAGCGACAGACCAATCGTAGATGTAACCACCCGCCATGATCTCACCGCAATCCGTTCTCTGAACCTCAGAGAGTGCTGCAATACCGATGTCCAAACGGTTGAGCTCAGATGATAACAGAGACAGGTGATCATCCTCTCTTAGGGATAGGACATTCCAGGCACCCACCCAAAGGGACCACCTCACGAAAGGAGACTGCCGTCTGGTGGACGACACCTCAGCGCCACTCCGACACTCTCCTGCAATTCGACCCGGGAATGTTACCTCATGGATTCCCTCCTTTCATCAAAGATTGGGGGTCCCGAAGGCTTTGCCCCAATCCTGAAAATTGGGTGTGTGGGTTCATTAAAACACCCCTTTTGAAGATAATTAACGACCGTATTTAATTATATCCTTCATCGGGCGATCTTCGGCCACCTCTCTCTCTGGGGTCTTAAGGCGTTTCCTGGGTAACCTTGCCCGGTCTGAAGCCACCATCTTTTTTTGGCCTGCTCAACCATGACTTGACTTGGAACAGGCCGCAACGATAAAGTTTATTTTTCGCTTCACTCACTCATATTAATTATCGAATGCCTGTTCATCATGGCTACAAATCGCTGAGTACATTGCAATGCTTATAAACACCCGGAGACGCCAGCGTTCATGGCTTTATTTCACTTCCACATATGAATAACTGAGAGAATCTCTCAAACGAAGCAAAATTACAAAATTTAAGCTCCAGATTTGAAAGTATCAGCAGTTCCGACTCCTAAAAATATGTTGATTTATCCAATTTGGACATTCGGACATCGCCATCACTTGCCAACCATTCAAGTGGAGTGCCCACTGGAGTGCTAAAGCCACTTGCCGAGTGCTCCACAGTGGACGGCGGTGCATTTCCTGTTCCGAACGGGATATATTGTCGGCAGTTTGTGCAAGGTAGAGCGTGTTCTGATAATGCGTTTTCGCTCCAGCATGGATTTAATTCAACAACGACCGCGCGGGCATTGTTCCTCCATCTCTATCTTCACAGGATAGGACGTCACCCCATGGGGTTGTGTGACCAGTGTAATGTTCCTGAGGATTTGGTTCATGTTTTCTCTCTCTGTCCTCGGTACGATGAGCCAAGATCACGTTTACTGCATTCTGTCCGTCATGGGAATCACGTGGTCAGGCCTGCTGAATGTATTTTGCCATCTGACTCAGAAGCACCCTCGATTCTGTCGATTAGTTTAGTAGTATCCATATCCGAGTTGTTTGGGTGCATGGCGTATATAGAGACTGGGGGCTCTGAAATCGCCATTAAACCCCCAAAAGAAAGAAAGAACAACCGTGCTCCGTTATTTTGAGCGAATCGTTCACTCACTGCGGATGCTTTTGCCACGCCACGGTATTCAGAGGAAGAAGTTCATGCCCCGTCACCTGAGGGAGCGAGATGGATAATGTCCTGAAATGTTTCAAGGAGGTCTACGAACAGAAAATGAAAGCAGCCACTCAAGTCTCCATTATGAAGTTCTTCAACAAAAGTGAATCGACCTCCGTTTCATCTTCTGAGCCTTCAACCTCAACTCGACAGCCTGCCACACCCGAATAAGCCTGCTACAAGCAATATGTACCATATCCAACCCCAATCATGACAACACTTATTAAAAAGTAATTCATTTTAATGTTTTTATTTGTTATATACTGCTTTTTTGCCCCTCCTCACCCCTCCTCACTCCCTCCTGCCTCCTCACTTCCCCACCCCTCTTGCTTCCTTACTCCCCCACCCCTTCTCACCTCCTCGTGCTTCCTCGCTCCCGCACCCCTCCTCGGTCTCCCTTCCTCTTTGCTCCTCCACCTCTCTCTCCCCTCCTCTTTTCTCCCCCCCCCAGTATATCCGTCGTCCAGATAGTGGTTATATCCGGTCGGACCCTCACCTCACACTGCCTTCCCTTTCCACACACCTCCTCGCTCCCCCCTCCTTCCTCGCTTCCCCACCCCAACTCGCTAACCCTCCTCCTTACTCCCCCTCCCTATTCTCACTCCCTTCACCCAATCCTCTCTCCCTTCTCTCGTATCCCCTCCTTCTTACTCCCCTCCAACCCCCCCCCCCACCCCCTAATATTCCTGTGAGCGAAGCGACCGGTTGTATTTCCTAATAAATACTAATAAGTGTGTGTGTGTGTGTGTGTGTGTGTGTGTGTGTGTGTGTGTGTGTGTGTGTGTGTGTGTGTGTGTGTTCGTTCATAAAGCATAACATTATCTTTGCTAACTTCCCTACCCCCACCCCTTTCTCTCTCTCTTTGTACAATATTCCCTCCACCCCCCCCCCCAATAGAATGCAGCACCATCTTCCCACACCTCTTTCTCTCTGTCTCTGGACGTATCCTCCGGACGGTGGTATTCTCCATACGTGTCTGGACGGTGGTTATGTCGAGGCAGTGTTTGTCTTCAGACGTGTCTGGGCGGTGTATCTCCGAACATGTCTGAGCGGTGTTTGGCTCTGGACAGTAGTTCTCGTATGACCGTTAGAAAATTGATTTCAGACATTATTTTGTTTCCATCTCCACTGTTATTCCAATTAGAATTAAACAAGTTAAAAATACTTGTTTAACCTGGTTAGGTAGCTTAAAGGTATTGTAACGGCCACTGGTCGTTCCGGTTTCCCGGTTCGAATCAGGAGGCTGTGTGAATGACCACAACAGTCGACCGCTTTGAGATCTTCCTCTCAGATATCCATCCGATGACTACGTTACTGTGCTGATTCGAAGTCTTAAAGTAGCCCAGTACTGCGGCGATTGGTGTCACGTCACTGGATCTAATCTCAGGCCGAGCAACCTGAGTCACCTGACGTGATCTTCTTAGCAGTGTAGACACGGTGACTAATGTTCCCTCAACAGGTCTTATTAAACCACCAAATGAAGCATAGCCACCACATACATAATTCACCTGAGACCAAGTCAGGTTTATTTATAAATAAATGAATGGTCACAGGTAGGGAACAGAAGGAAGCAATGCAGTAAATGGCAATAAACAATGAGTTCAGTCATAAAAACCCCTTACCCTTATCGAACCATCCGTGCCCACGAACCAACCAAACAAATGGGATTCCTTACGTAGCTGATGCCTAAACTGGGCCCACAGACATTCCACGAGAGAGACAAAGTTGGGGACAGACAAGACAGAAAGAGATGGTCAGGCAAACCCGGTGAGTCGTGAAGAACATTTACAGTTCATGGGTCCCATGCAGGCAAACGTCCCATCGTGGGGGTGTTCGGGGGAGGGGGAGGGTGAAGGGCTTTGATTCCGGCTGGGTTGGGCCCTGTGAACTTGTGACAAACGCAGCCTCCGGTGTTGCATCCCCAAGATTGTAAACCCCAATCTTTCTTGTTCCCACCTTTTATAAAGTCTGTCACACACGTCACTGATGAAGCTTTTTCCTCTCCCCTCTCACTCACCATTGACCCATATCTCAGCTGATGGGTGGAGTGAACCCCTTCCGTGACCTTTCACCCGATCTTCCGAGGCATCATGGCCTTAAAGTGATGACGAGGATGGTTTTGCCACCTAAACTTGTGCTCTCTGCCTTGCGAGCACTGAAAAGAAGGTAGATAAATGACAGATAACAAAGGTAAAACGAGAATGGCACTCGGTAGAGTGCATACCTCCGCCAGGCTAAACAGTTTACATATTGTATCCCACTGATAGGCCGGATCTTATCCAAAATATAATTGGCTTGTTCTTGTCACAAACCCACTCATCCACCAAGTTTTGTCATAATCCATCCACAACTTTTTGAAATATCATGCTTCATGTTGTTCTTGGCCCTATCTCTCAATTGTGAAGAATCACTTAAGAAATTAAAAAAAACTCGGATCCAGCTTCGGATCCGGATCTTCACTAAAATGGAATCAATTTGTCCTTGTCACACACCCAACATGTCCACCAAGTGTCATCCCAAACCGTTCATAACTTTTTGAGATATCGTGCTATATGTTGTTTTGGTCCCATCTTTCAATGATGAAGAATCACTTCAAAAAAGTTATCCCATCCGGTTCCGGATCTTCACCAAAATGTCATCAATTAGTCCTTATCACCCAACCTGTCCACCAAGTTTCGTCCGAATTCGTCCATAACTTTTGGAGATATCCTGCTCACAGACAAACAAACGGACAGACAAACAGGAGCTGTTCTTTTGTGTTGCTACACCTTCCCCAGCCACTGCAAAACACAGGCTCTGGTACTGGAGTTGAGAGCCTTCAAATCATCTGGTCCACAAGCCTCTGGTAAGAGAGGGCAATTCAGAAGATGCTCCATTGTTTGAGGAGCCTCTCCACAGTCGCAATCAACAGGGCCATTTTGATTATATCCCCACTTCTGCGTTAGGAGTCTGCACATTCCGACTCCAGTACTGCAGCGGTTGAGATACAGCCAGGTTTGCCATGCCTCCCTGGCTCCTTTTGGCAGGGACTCCTCAGGGTCAGGTGACAGCTTGTGAAAACATAACAAACAGGGGTGAAAACATGACCTTTGTCCACTTTTGATGGCAGAAGTAAACATCAAGAATGAGGTCAAATTGGTCGACAATTTTAGATGTACACATGGGATGGCTTGGATATCTCTATTGGTTCACGAGTGCCAGCCAGAGTGACCACTATATTCGTTATGTCTGTGTGTTGGGTAGTCGATGTAGTCGAAATTTTTATTTTTTTTTTGAGATTTGTTCTACCCTTATTATCAGTATTTAAAATGGCGATTTCAGTTAATACAATGGCGATTTCGATGAAACTGGGTTGGTAGGTTCATACCATGACCTAGTTGTGTGCAAATGAGAATCGTTGCTATGGACACCACCATTGCCTCGCAACGGGATTTTGAAATTTTTGAAAAATCTTAAAAAAAAAAATTTTTCGAAAATCAAAAATCGGGCCCGAGTAACTGTGGATAGTACATTCAGCCATATTGTCAAAAAATTCCAGCCGGATCCTATGAAAACTCTCGGAGAAGATAGACTTTGAATGAACCCTGGTTGAAAACAATAAAAAAACGAAGTTCGTTATATCTCAGAGACTATGAGTCAGATATACATGAAACTGGTATGGTAGGTTCATGGTATGTCCTAGTTATGTGTGAGAAAGAACCGTTTCTATGGACCCCTCCGTTGCCTAGCAACGGCTGAAAAACCTCTAAATGTGGGGGTATTTTAACGAAAAAACAATCTGCAGCATTAACCCTTGAAGCTAGAATCATGAATTTTCTTGTGCTTAATCCTCAGGTCATTCCCCATTGAACGGGCCCATCGCGTCAGGTTATATTGGGTAGTTGACTACCCATGTCCGCCTACCGGCTTGTCTGTGTGTCTGTCTGTCTGTGTGTCTGTCTGTCCAGAGCATAACTCCGTGGACTTTGATCCGATCTTGATGAAACTTGGTTATATGTTCGATATCAATGTCGAGTTGTGTTTTCCTGGATGAGGGCATGCTACGCCCATTGTGGGCAGAGCCACACCCAAAAGATAGCCATTTTTAGGGGGTAGTCGGATTAAAAATCTATCTTCTAAGGAATTGACTGAATGGAATGAGTTCTTCAGTATTTGAATAGCAAAATGAATTATCTAAAACTTGTCGTTGTCCGATTTTTCATTTTCGTTTTTTGACATAATTTTTGACATAAATTTTTTTTTTTTTTTTTTTTTTGACATTTCGACATAATTTTTGACATTTCGCGAATTTTGACATAAAAATCATACGACCGCCCAAACTTTGAGAGCTAGGATGACAATATTTTTTATGCATAATCTTGAGGTCATTCCCCACCTAAAGTCTTGAAACCATTTTGCTCTATCTCGAACACCTTGCCCGTGACGCCTCCTTCAAGTTTGTTTGTACGCTGATTTCATCAAAGTATGGATAATCCGAGGAGTGCAAAATGCCATATAGCCTATATGACGTTATATTGTTCCTGGAATGTTCCAGAGGAAGTTTTGCACCAAAGGTCATAATCCTTGTCCTTTGACCTTTAAATGCCACAAAGGTCAAATTTTCAAAGTTGTGGGAATCGAACCGGGTTTTCGACCTTCTTCGACGAACTAACTCCAATAAGCTATATCTCGTATCCTGTTTCCTTATTTTAATGTCCACAACATTGTTTTGTGACCTTAAAAGGTTATGCAAAGGTCAAATTTTGAAAGTTGTTGAACGAAACCGGGTTTTGGACATTTTGTAGCTATTAACCTGTCACCCGTACCACATCATGTTAATCATTTTTACAACTTGGTCAAAAATTATCACATTGTCTCATCCTTGACTTCTGAAACAATCTATATCGTCAAATACCGCTCGTGAACCATCGTCGTCTTCAGACTTGTCTATTACAGAAGCGACACATTCCTCATATCTAAAACATTTCGTTACATCATGCTTACGCTAATACATTTATTAAGGAAATAACTGTACTCTACGAAGCATCTTTAACCCCGAGAAGTAATTTCCACAACAGCATGCACATACACTTCTCAGCTGTCAAGGCTATATTTGAATCTCGACCTAACTATAAACTGCCATCCTAGTGTTCCACACACAGATCGAGGCATCCTTGTGTGTGCCATCCATTAGAACGATGTTAAGTTGGTTGGCCCATCTGTTGACATTAGTTGGTCGACATTAAATATCCCATTGTGTTCTTCGCCACGAGTCGGCGAGTTATCGGTGGCACCCCAAAATAATCATAAATTCTTGCCCCAAATCGCCTGCAGTCGAACGGCAGGCCGAGTCAGCCAGTTTGTGGAAGACTTAGGTCAAAAACCTTCCCCGGCCCCACAATTCCTTGGGATTATTGAGAGCTGTTAAAGTAGTAGTAGTTGTGGTCGTAGTTTTAAGATACCTGTTTGAATATCAACCATTTATACAAGGTTGGAGGTTCTGAATAATGAACTCTTTGCGATGCGACAGAATATCTGATAAATGCCTCATGATTCATATTCTTCGAAATTTTTATAGGAAATATAAAGGTGTCAGACTCTACTTCCAAAATACAATACCGGTTTAGACCATATATGTAAAACCACCTTGATATCATCCTCAATTGCAAACCCATCCCCATCCCGAATACATCGTCACGGGTATGATTTTATAGACACGTCATGTTGTTAAGATGCAAATGCGATTACTGCCGAGTCCTGATCGTATCACAAAATTTTTACAATTTGCATACCTACAGAGAGACTGAGGCAAATCGTCAACCGGATTTATTTCCCTCATTCATTTATTTGTTTAATAATGAATTCCGTCCACCTTTGGTGCCTGGCCAGGTGAGCTTTTCCCGACGGTGGTTTCAGGACGTGTTGGACATTGAAAAGTTATGGAGTTATTGGCTTCATGGTGGTTACCTTTTGCCTGTGGGCTGGTGGCAGCACTGCCTGACCCCACATCCCAATATACACCTTATAGTGGTCCTTGGTGGCCAAAACGGACATCAAAGGCCAATGTGCGGTAGCTTCCAACCTTGAACAGATTCTGAACGACCAACACCCAAAATGTGGAGACTCTATTCTAAGGTGCTGTGAAAGAGTAACGTACAAATGCGCAAACGGACATACAAACAAACCAATAAACGCACAAACAATAGAGCTGTCATTCTATTCATAGCAATGATACTTGCGAAATCCATAAAACAAATTTGACTTTAAAAAATAATTGGCTGGTTGAATTCAGTGACCTGAAATATAAATCCTGTTCAAATTTCAAGTCAATCGGATGAAAATTGAGGATTTTAGAAATTCGACGAAGTTGTTGATCTGTGGCCTATGTTGACCTTTTGACCTCAAAAACAATAGGCTTCTTGCTTATGACGAACTCTACCATGTGGTGAAGTTTCGTGAAGATCGGTTTAAAATTGCGACCTGGAGGTGATTGACAGACAAACAGACAGACAGACAGACAGACAGACAGACAGAATAATGCACAAGACCAACCAATATAATTGAAAAAGCTTCGATTTTCGCAAGTAACAAATAATCACACAAAGAAACACACCAGAAACACACAAATGAAGGCACATACAAACAAACACACAAACACTTGAAAATATTTACAAGATGCATCTCTGTCACAGAGGAGGCTCGTGTATGTGACATATCAAGTTAATGGTTTGGGGGATCTCATTGGATCTCTTATAGAAGGCTCACAATTGTTGTTACTCACCTCATGTTGGTGGTTATAGAAGCAACGTTTGGTATTTAAGTATAAACTTGGATTGTCTCGACAGGAAATTTGGAACTTGGCCAGAGTGACCAGCCAAATAGCTCATTCTAAAAAAACATAATGGTCTGGCAGGATGGTGCGGTGGGAGTGCACTTACACTGAGCTGTCTACTCTGTGTTTGATTCACAACCCAACTATAAACTTTCATCCTGGTGCTTCACAAGCAGGATGTTGCATCAAGGAGTACCCTGTCCGCTCGGTGGATGTTATGGTGGTTGTCCCGTCTGCTAACATTAGTTGGTGGGTGGTAAAAATCCCGTCGTGTCTTTTGCGACGAGTAGGTGAGTTATTGCTGTGAACAAATTACAAATCCCTGCCTTGACGAGCACTGCAAAGGCAAACAACCCATTGTAATCCTTGGTATGAAACTGCTTTGCAGCACTGAAGAGAGATCTAAAGAATTCCTTCAGCTTGCTGACCGCCTGATTCAATGGCTGTACGGATCAGCTATCTATAGGAACCGTCCATCATCGAGGTTTCGACCCTTTCATCTCATAGCCTCTCCATACGGCGGGTCCACAACCTGAGTTGTGTCTGAAGGTCATCTATGACGCAGAAAAGGAGATAAAGTGAGATGAACAATGTGATGCAATGAACAAAATTTTGTAGGACATTGGGTTTGAACTTAAATTAATTTGAAACGTTATTTAACAAATTATACAGCAATGGGAAATAAACATTGTAAAAATAAAAATAAATCAATAAAAATGGTATTTTGGAATGTGCAAGTTCCAACCAGTCATGAATGTGTTACAAGAGTTTCAAATAATAAACTTTAAGGTAAATCTTTTAAAATAAGTATAGCCAAGTTAATGTAATAAATTCTGTAGTTTTTTTTTGCACTTAATTAATATCACTGGAAATATTGCAATATCATACAGTATATTTAATCATTTGTGGGGAGGAGGGGGTGGAGGTGTAAGGGAAAAGGAGAGTAATTTCCCTGAAACTTCATACTACTCAGCTCTACAGGTGGTTCTACAAACTCTGTCTGCCCTGGTTCATGAGAACCGGCATATTCAGGAGATAAGAATCGCAAAAGAAACGCCAACACCTGTGCGAAGGACATGCAATTCCAAGGGAAGCATTACAGATCGAATGATCCTGGAATTTTTTTTTCCCAACATCCTTAAAAACGTTTCCTCAATGACGAAACAATGCAAATCACAGCGGTATATATTTGTATTAGAACTCTGGTATAACATGCACTATATATACTGCATACAGCTTGCTATAATTATCAGTCACACTTATTACGTGCTAGCTGTGTCTCCGCGTCTCAACGAAGCCATGACATCGTGGGTAAGACTCAGAGAATTCTCTTCGGTTATTCACTTGCGATTTGTATATATCCATGAATGTTCATGTTTGTACAAACTTTCATCAAGGTCAACATGCTCTGTTTCTTCTGTATATATGTATGTATGTTTATATGTATATAAATAAATATATATATATATATATATTTATTTCTTGCTTCTTTACCGGCCCCAAGTCGCTCACGAACTTTATGGCCAGGCTTGTCGTTTAGCTGGAGGTGATTTGAGCAGAATTTGTACTTTGTTTGGCAGCACAGAGGGAAGTTTGTGTTCCTCTATTGTTGAGACTATCCCGCCATCAAAAAAAAACAAAAATATCATTAATACTTGGGTCATGGCAGAAGTTGTACATAAATCGCACATGCATCACAGAAAATATTCGACATCAATGTAGCTTAACCTGAATCAAACAAGGACATCATTATTCAACGAGCAGGTACCCACAGAATTTTCACGAATTGTATCATGTGACCAACAATATGCACAGAATCGTTAAATATCATGGGAATTTAATATTGTCGAACTATGTGCTCCCTAAATATTTTTGCTTGATGTCTATGTGATGGAGGGACGGACAGACAAGTGTATGATTATATAGATAGACAAACATAGGATATGTATGGGATTTGAACCTGGGTTCCCTCGATCACAAGAGAGAGGATCAAATGGAAACTCCAACAGGCAAACCCATGAATTACGAGGTCCTTCTTTGAGATTAATGAAAATCCATCAAATTCAAAACGTCCATCATTTCAAAGGTGAACTCTGCATCTTATACTTCTTCGTATTTCATGGATGCTTCCTTGTCCACACCTTGTTTTTGCTGTATATTCCGTTAACACGTTACTTTTTTCATTTGTATTTTTCAACCCCCCTGCACTCCACACCCACCTTGTAACTTGTTTTATATTGTGAGCAATTCTGTCACAACAATGCTTAATTGAATCAGTGGCAGAATATTGGATTGGACGGAAAAAGTCATTATTTTGTGACATCGTTGATTACAAGTTCCTGCGTGGTAAAAAAACACGTCAAAGTAAATGTAAAATAATGTGCTTATCTGTACAAATTTCTTAACTGAGTCGATGGGCCGATGATTTTGCCATCGCTGACAGGTCGGTGGTCTCTCCGTCTTCTTCCACCTCCTCTCTGGTCTTGCACCCTGTGCTCTCTCCGTGCTTTATCCCCCAAGGGTTTCTGCAGAACGCGTGTGGTCCACCATCAACCCCTTCTGGTGAATCTACCGAAATTCACGATCACTGTTCACCTCCACTCATTTGTTCCTCTTTGTGTTTTTTCCTGTCTGTAGAACCAACTTTCACACTCTCATTCTTCCCTAATATGAGATCACCCCTACCCTCCCCAAATTTTGCGTATGTATCCATCTTGTCCACCCCTTGCGTTCTCTCCGACCCCTCATCGTTATCCGCATCCCTTGTTTGTCCGTCTCCATTTATTTTCTCCCTCCACACTGCCATTGGCATTTTCCCATTGTCTTTCTCCTGTTCCTTTTGTTATTTTGCTTCCTGATCCGTTCTGTGTTCCTGCTCTCCCATGAGCCTCGACTTTGAATAAAAATTTGTTTTTGTTAATTCAACATGGTGCAGTTACAATGAGAGCTGAGGAAATATAGAACTATGGGTGATAAGTAAATCTTTGACCTGACATAGAAAGTAACCAACGAATTAACCTTCGCAAAGAACAACCGCCTTTATTTTTTCGACCAAAACACAATAAACTACCACCGTTCCCGCAGTGTACTCGTTCTTGTCCGTCATAGTCACACACCTGGAACACAACAATGTAGCCTGTTATTTGCAGGGGTTAACGACACAGAAAGAGCACCCTGTACTTCCCACAATTTGAAATGCTCAACAATGAGAAGCATTTTATAAATTCGGAATCATAACTAGTCTCAACCGACAATTAGTTCATATTGATTTTTAACGATAATGCCCTCATCAATTTTGTTTTTTTTTTGTTTTGTGCACAGATGTTTCTCACCACGCTTCCTTGTCCTTCCCCAGATTTTAATTGCTGTCACGGTTGTGACATCATCATTCACCATGGCTACATTCACAGACGAAGACGGCAAGACAGGCGGAGCGTGTCGTGAGCTTGTGGAGGAAGAGCGCCTCCTGCGAAAAGTTGTGCCAGCCAGGATTCTCAACATGCTGGAGTTGGCTCAAAGTGGTTCGACAGGGAATCGGCACTCCGACGCTTTGCCTGATGTGGGCGATGCTTGTTCCGAGTGGTCGTCACGCATTTTGGAGAGTACACGCATGAGCGACCGCTCCCTCTCACCCTGGCAGTTCCGGTAAATCTATGCTACGTCCTCTTTCCTCGGCCCTCTCCCCAAACCATACTGGAATGATGAATCAATAATTGACACTTAAGTCTTTGTAATAGGCCTCTTGTGATTCAATACAATTTTGCCAGAAATCGGTCAACTTCTCGACCATCCTGACAGCCATTCGAGAGCATTTAAATGTACCAATCAATGGATTATTCAGAACACCAGCGAACACCATCATATATATATATATATATATATATATATATATATATATATATATATATATATATATATATATATATATATATATATATATATATATATATACACAATCACGTCTCTCAACCATAATTGGAGGGAACAACCATTCATCTCTCACCTTATCAATTATCCCGTGGCTAGGATTTTTACATAATCAATGCCCTACTCTGCTCATGCAAATAAGGTTGCCTAAAGCAACCAAGAAAAACTATACAAGGGAGCCCCTTTGCGGGCAATGGGGAGGGTGGGGTAAAAGGCTTACCTTGTGTAGCATTTCTTTGTGGCTGAAGGCAGCCTTATTACAGCGCGTGCGCTATATACAATTGCACCGAGTTTGAAATGTCCCCGGTGTCTACCACGTCTCCGGTGTCCCATGTCCCCCCCCCCCAACCCCACATGCCTCAAGACAGCCAATGACGGCCATCCGGTAGATGCAGTGCATAACCTAGACGGAAATAGCGAGAATTGACGGAAATACCCGAGTATTTCAATGGAAATTTGTGAAACTAATGTGTTATATATGTGAAAACCATTTAATTTATTGCTTGATGGGAAAAAACCAAGAAATGCGCCCCTCTCATGTACGAATGAAAGACGTCATTTCCGCCCACCATCGCATTTCGCGCCGAAAGACGTCATTTCTGCCCACCATCGCATTTCGCGCCGAAAGACGTCATTTCCGCCCACCATCACGTTTCGCGCCGATCGCCGAATGCTGAAAGCCAAGTTATTCTTATGCTATCATTCTTTTGTGGCCTCTTGCCATGCTGTATCGAACGATTTCATTTGGACTAGCAGAGTAGGGGGTTAAGTGTGTGTGTGTGTGTGTGTGTGTGTGTGTGTGTGTGTGTGTGTGTGTGTGTGTGTGTGTGTGTGTGTGTGCGTGTGTTTGTGTATATCCTCTGCAAACTACAATTTGTACTGCATTTGCAAATACTTTGACAAAAATATCAATGTTATAAATTATTCACTTGTGCCTTAAAATATGATCAGTGAGTCCTGTGCTTCTAAATGTCCAAAAATTACAAAGATTTTGTAGATTTAACAAGTGATTGTTCGATTTATATGAGCTCACTGATGGGAAACATCATTTCAGCATCAACTATGATCCAGACCGTGTGCCTGCACGACTGCCGGAAGCCAAGTGTCTTTGCCTGGGCTGCCTCAACCCACAGGACGGCCACCATGAGTTGGGCCTCTCGTCAGTCGCCGTGAAGACAGCCGTTCGAGTGTTCCGCCGACAGGCCTGTGGTGCAGGCCTCGCTCGTTACACACCACATTGGGAGCACATCGCCATTGCCTGCACCTGCATCAACCCGCGTACAGTACAACACCATACATAGAAAACCATACATTCTGCTGTCACTTGGGGAAAAACGAGACACTTTGTGGAACTTTAAGTTTCCTCTGTTGGTTCAAACTGTTCTCCCTTTGAAAATATGTGTTTTAGGATAGTTGGGGGGTGGATGGACGGAGGAGGAGAAGCAATTTCTGTCAAGGCCAGGTTAAAAAAAATAATTCCTTCACACATATACGTACAAATAATTATTAATAACAATGTTATTATTCTTCAACCCTTCCTCCGATGAAGGATAAGTGCAAAGGCTGGCAGGATAACCAGGAGGTATGCAAACTTGCCTCCGATCTGTCTAGCCTGGGTGTGAATCCTGAACCAGCTATAAACTGCCATCGTGGTATTTTGCATGCGGGACGAGGCATCAATGTTGGCATCGTCCATCGGAAGGACGTTCAGACGGATGTCTCATCTGCCGGCATTAATTGGTGGACGCTAAAGATCTCATGGTGTCCTTCGCTCGAGTAGGTGAGCTATCCGCCGGCACCATAAACAAATTCCAAATTCCTTCCCTAACCTACATGGGGTACTGCATCAGTGGCATCGCTGCACCCTCAGCAAATGATGCTGCATATGAAAGATGATGTGCAATTTGATAATCTCTCAACTATGGAACTTGCTGCCTTTTACAATTTGCACAAGCTCGTCATTTGATGAGATTTTGTTTCAAATGAAAAGTGCAATGTAAGAAAGGAAGTCGAGTTGATGTGAGATTGCAGTGGGATTGTGGTTGGCTTCATGGGACGACCATTTCTACTCGTCCGGGAGGGCTCGAGACGCAGGTCCTGAAGATTCCCTTCCTGTTTCTGTACCTTCCAGTCGCCACGATACCCTTCAAGTCTGAAAGTTTCTGGTCCTTCAGGTGTAAGCAATTGTCCAAACAAAAATCCTCTTGTCAATGTAACAATTTATTCTTATTTTAAAATGTAGGCCTACTCGTTTTGTCACAAACTTGCCTAATAAACCAATGTGAAATCAATTATCACAAGGGATATTCTTATTTTAATTTACACCCTTCTTCCTTGTTGTTATTGTTTAAGGTTTCTATCTTGTCTGTCATTATGTAACAGTTGGGAATTTCATTGATGTTCATGGTGGATTGAATTTCCACGTAATTATGGTACACCAAGGTCTTTTGAATGCTGGCAAAAGGGCACATGACGTCACTGGCTATTGTCAAAAACCTGAACATGTCTTCGTAGTTTGTTTGTTTTAACATGAACAATCTTCTTCGTTCATATGCAGCACAAGGCTGTGGGGTAGCATCATTGGCTGAGGGTGTGGCTGTGCCTCTGATGCAATGGTTCGGGCAGGAATTTGAAATGTATTCACGGTGCCGGCGATGGCTCGCCTACTCTTCGCGAAGGACATCATGGGAGCTTTAACGTCCACCAACGAATGCTGGCAGAAGGGATGCCGGTTTAACGTCCATCCGAGGGACGGCACACGCATTGATGAATCACCCTGCCTGCGAAACACCAGGACGGCAGTTTATAGCTGGGTTGGGATTCTAACCCAGATTTCACATTGGTTTACACCTCCAGGCCATCGCCATCCTGCCATCCCTAAATGAACAATGTCACATTGGGATACAAAAATTATATCCATCAAATCACAAACAGGTTTCTCATGAACATGTTTTTACCTGCTGTAAGCCCAACACAGGCACTAGAAGAGAAAAGACTTCCACAAAATGGAAAAGAAAAGAGACACAAGGCGAAGGCGGCACATGAGTCGAAGAAAGGATTAAACAGGTGAAAGACTCCAAGGTGACTTCTTGGACAACAAACCGATCTTGAGATTTTAGAATGTACTTCAGTGGTACAAAGCCTTCATCTGTAGTGCCTTACGCGATGGGTGTCCTCTATGGGCTTCTGCTGCCAAATCTCACCTTGTGTCCCTTGGAAGTGATGGAATCCAAGGCCCTGAGCCCAATTAGAGTTTCTCAACAGGAGGCTGGGGTGAAAGGCTTGCACCTCGCATAACCACACACAGGTTGGTGCAGGCCTAGCAGTTTTCCATCGGCTCAATAATGCTCTCGCTCCACCTGCCGTCTTTGATATTTATCTCTCATAAGCCTGACCAGGCTGGACTCGTTCAGCGAGCAACCCAAACCTCGTTTCCCTTCCCAAATACAGGATAACTGATCATTTCTGGGACTCTCCTGTCCCCAAGCTCTTCTCTCGACTGTGGAATCGCCTCCCTAAGTCTGGTCAATCACATCCTTCTCTGCGTTCTTATATAAACTAATGAGTCATCACCATCTCATGTTATCGCTTTTTCCAATTCCCAATCCTTTCCATGCTCACTTACTCTATTCTCTTGTCCTGTTTGTCTACCGATGTCTATGTCCTGCATGTGATTTATGTGGGAGCTTTCATCATCATCAAATGAATGTATACCATTTGATTGTGACAAGTGTCAGTGATGCCAGAGCTGTCTCTTGGCAAAGGTGATGCCGGGTGGTTTGGTTATACTGGGTTGTTTGCCATTGTCTTCCCAGCAGTTAGACAGGGTAGGATGTGTAATTTATTCAGGGTGCCGGCGATAATTTACAGACTATTCGTGAAAGACACTGTAGGATATTTAACGCCCACCACTTAATGCTGGCAGACAGATTCACCGACATAATGTCCATCCGACGGACAGCGCACACACTGATGCCCTGCCCTGCATGTGGAACACCAGGATGACATGCAGTTTATATAGCTCGGTTGGGATTCAAACCAAGGCGAGACAGCGTAGAGGGGAGTGTGCAATCGATTCCAACCTCCCAGGCCTCCATAACCCTTAAGTAATAAAAACTAAACGAATTTAAAGAAATTGTTGCACTTTCCATCAATAACTCAATTTTTCACTGTCTGTGTAGTGATCTTACACCTCCCAAACTCCAGGAATACCTTTGGCTTCAACTTCCTCACCGCTCGAACCACTTGTTCATTTGCGTGTTGTACCGTCTCCTGATCAGTGATGACTCCATCTACCTCTCTCTCTCTCTCTCTCTCTCTCTCTCTCTCTCTCTCTCTCTCTCTCTCTCTCTCTCTCTCTCTCTCTCTCTCTCTCTCTCTCTCTCTCTCTCTCTCTCTCTCTCTCTCTCTCTCTCTCTCTCTCTCTCTCTCTCTCTCTCTCTCTCTCTCTCTCTCTCTCTCTCTCTCTCTCTCTCTCTCTCTCTCTCTCTCTCTCTCTCTCTCTCTCTCTCTCTCTCTCTCTCTCTCTCTCTCTCTCTCTCTCTCTCTCTCTCTCTCTCTCTCTCTCTCTCTCTCTCTCTCTCTCTCTCTCTCTCTCTCTCTCTCTCTCTCTCTCTCTCTCTCTCTCTCTCTCTCTCTCTCTCTCTCTCTCTCTCTCTCTCTCTCTCTCTCTCTCTCTCTCTCTCTCTCTCTCTCTCTCTCTCTCTCTCTCTCTCTCTCTCTCTCTCTTAGACAACATGGACAAACTTTTAACTACTCGTATCAACTCTACCTTTCTCTTATGTGGTTATATCAATTGTCACCATGCAACTTGGCTGGGTGTTGGTACCTCTCTCGCCAGACATGGCACTTCATCAAAGGACTTCTGTGACTCCATGAGACTGACTCAATCTGTGAACTTCCCAACCTGGATTTCTCCCAATAACAAATCTTCCCTTCTGGAATTGATGATTCCGTGATGATTAACTTTCCAACAAATGTCGCCTGCTGTTCCTCTGCTACAATTGGTTAATCTGATCATGTGCTTGTGCAAGTCCACAACTCTGGCTATTCTCAGAGAGCTGCCTCAATGCCGGCGAGTCTGGTATTTCATTCTCGCAGATTGGCTGGGACTGAACACAGCCATCTCTCTTCAAGACTGGTCTCCCATTCAGGACTTGAGGCATTCGGCCTTCCAATGAGCGGAGTCAGCTGTGGTGCCATTTGAAGAGAGGGAAGAAATGGAAGGGTTAACTGCCCCCATGATGTTAACTCAGCCTGGGAATTCTTCCACAGAAGCCTACTCTCTCTTTGGCACAGATTTATCCCATCTCGTCCTCAATTATCCTACTCTTCTTCCCATCCATGGTACACTGAATCCTGTGGTGAGGCAGTTGCTCTGAAATAACTTCCTTCTCTTCCTGGAAGGTTATTTCGACCAAAGGCAATCTCAGTGCATTCCAAAAAGTCCGCAACAAGTGCGTGTCCACTCTCAGGAGAGCCAGAAAACAACAGCTGACCAACCTTAACAATGAACTTTCAAACTTGTCTTCCTCCTCTAAAAGCTGGTGGTGCCTTATTAAGTCTGTCTCTGGTGCGTGACTCTCTTCCATCCCTTCCCTCTCTTCA
>NC_140975.1:11634819-11689819 GCF_056783735.1 Eptatretus burgeri | reverse complement strand
ACTTCCCTGATATATTTAATCAATTAATTTATTTCAAAGGTACACAGCAGTGACTTCCCTGATATATTTAATCAATTTATTTATTTCAAAGGTACACAACAGTAACTTCCCTGATATATTTAATCAATTTATTTATTTCAAAGCAACACAGCAGTGACTTCTCTGATATATTTAATCAATTTATTTATTTCAAAGGTACACAACAGTAACTTCCCTGATATATTTAATCAATTTATTTATTTCAAAGCAACACAGCAGTGACTTCTCTGATATATTTAATCAATTTATTTATTTCAAAGGGACACAGCAGTGACTTCCCTGATATATTTAATCAATTTATTTATTTCAAAAGGGACACAGCAGTGACTTCCCTGATATATTTAATCAATTTATTTATTTCAAAGGTACACAGCAGTGACTTCCCTGATATATTTAATCAATTTATTTATTTCAAAGGTACACAACAGTAACTTCCCTGATATATTTAATCAATTTATTTATTTCAAAGGGACACAGCAGTGACTTCCCTGATATATTTAATCAATTTATTTATTTCAAAGGGACACAGCAGTGACTTCCCTGATATATTTAATCAATTTATTTATTTCAAAGGTACACAGCAGTGACTTCCCTGATATATTTAATCAATTTATTTATTTCAAAGGTACACAGCAGTGACTTCCCTGATATATTTAATCAATTTATTTATTTCAAAGGTGCACAGCAGTGACTTCCCTGATATATTTAATCAATTTATTTATTTCAAAAGTACACAGCAGTGACTTCCCTGATATATTTAATCAATTCATTTATTTCAAAGGTACACAGCAGTGACTTCCCTGATATATTTAATCAATTTATTTATTTCAAAGGGACACAGCAATGACTTCCCTGGTATATTTAATCAATTCATTTATTTAAAAAGTACAAAGCAGTGATGTCCCTGATATATTTAATCAATTTATATATTTCAAAGGGACACAGCAGTGACTGCCCTGATATATTTAATCAATTTATTTATTTCAAAAGTACACAGCAGTGACTTCCCTGATATATTTAATCAATTTATTTATTTCAAAGGGACACAGCAGTGACTTCCCTGATATATTTAATCAATTTATTTATTTCAAAGGTACACAGCAGTGACTTTCCTGGTATATTTAATCAATTTATTTATTTCAAAAGTACACAGCAGTGACTTCCCTGATATATTTAATCAATTTATTTATTTCAAAGGGACACAGCAGTGACTTCCCTGATATATTTAATCAATTTATTTATTTCAAAGGGACACAGCAGTGACTTCCGTGATATATTTAATCAATTTATTTATTTCAAAGGGACACAGCAGTGACTTCCCTGATATATTTAATCAATTTATTTATTTCAAAGGGACACAGCAGTGACTTCCCCGATATATATTTTATTAATTAATCGATCGGTCGAAGTGCTAGAAAATTTGCTGATCACGAAAAAAAAACGATTTACCAGGTTAATCATGGTAAGTTAACGTTAGTATAAGGGATAACGAGTTCAATAGCTACCGAAGGCAGGTGCAGCGATTTCGATTTGTTGATGGAGTCCATTCTATCCAATATGTTCTTGAAATATTTTTCTCCATTTTATTTGCTCGACCGAGAATCCCTCTTTTTCGAACGGAGCACGCAAATGGAACCCAAGCAAACTTCGGCAAACGTACGTAGTAAGTAGATGAAACCTGGGGCGTCAAAATTTCTTCAACATCAATAAAACATGAAGATTATTTGATAAGTATTTATTTCCCTCTCTGTCAGCACAAGCTTATCGAAACCGGTTTCACAACTTGTATTGCAAGTGACCGACAGAACAAATCTCATAACACTTATGCGAACTACACCGCCATGACCACCACAAAGGATAATGTTCATAAACGCAGGCGCTAACTACACCGCCCAGCCTTTTACTCAGCACAAAGTCGGTTTGATGGTTTCTTGTCGATGTCACAAGGAAATAATAAACAAAGAACAAATAGAAATATAATCACGGTGAGAGCCTATAAAACTGACTTTTAAACGCCACACGTTGCCGTCGTAGCGACGTCGCGTTCACCCTCATTATGACGTCACCTCATTTCCTCGGCGCTCATTGGTTGACCGATGTCGTGTACGTGAGGTGTATTGTGACGTCGCAGCGACCGACTGTCATTCTTCTGATAGATCCGGCTCTGCATTTTTTTCTTTAATTCCTCCTCACTTACTCGAGCTCTGACTCTCTTCGTGTTTGTGTTTTTTGTTATTCATTCGAACCTGTGTAGCGCGTTTCATTTCGCCGATCGTCTTTTTTCCTCATCTACTCATTAATTATTCTTCAATCAGGTTTTTCTTTCTCCACCGATAAATATTTTAATATTAAAGTTACTTCATTTAATTTTTCTACCCTCTTCCACCCTGGTGTTTTCTTTGGTGGTTCAAACAAAAAAAACAACAACAACATTTCGTCCTGTTCTTTCTTCTCCTCACGATGTTCTTACCCTCTTCCTCGTCCTCTTGTTCTTGAGCCTTATGGGCGCCAACCAAAGCAGCCCAGGCCGTTCTCGGGCCTTTTCGACCACTGGAAACGATCTGACCGAAGCTTTGGCTGCGGAGCCGCTCAGTTCTCCGCCAAGGAGCCTCTCGATTGGGAGCGTCACCACTTCCTCGGCCGGAGCATCAGTTGCTGAGGGAGGTCCGACGGGATCCGCTGATCGTCATGGAAATGCCGAAAGTCCCCGGCACACGGGTCGTGGGTCTGGCATGTCCCGCTCGCGGTCACTCACGTTCGCACTGGCGCACAGATGGCCTGGTAAGGCTGACCACTCGATAACACGTGTGCTCTTTGTTTTGGCTCAGTGTCTGTGTTACTTCTCTCGACCGGCGCGTGCCCGTGCCTCGCATCTTGCCCGTCAGCGCGTGCCCGTGCCCCACATCTTGCCCCCCGACGTGTGCCCGTGCTCCGCGTCTTGCCCGTCAGCGTGTGCCCGTGCCCCGCGTCTTGCCCTCCGGTGTGTGCCCGTGCCCCGCATCTTGCCCCCCCGGCGTGTGCCCGTGCCCGTGCCCCGCGTCTTGCCCGTCAGCGCGTGCCCGTGCTCCGCGTCTTGCCCGTCGGCTTGTGCCCGTGCCTCGCATCTTGCCCGTCAGCGCGTGCCCGTGCCCCACATCTTGCCCCCCGGCGTGTGCCCGTGCTCCGCGTCTTGCCCGTCGGCGTGTGCCCGTGCTCCGCGTCTTGCCCGTCGGCGTGTGCCCGTGCTCCGCGTCTTGCCCGTCGGCGTGTGCTCGTGCTCCGCGTCTTGCCCGTCGGCTTGTGCCCGTGCCTCGCATCTTGCCCGTCAGCGCGTGCCCGTGCCCCACATCTTGTCCCCCGGCGTGTGCCCGTGCTCCACGTCTTGTCCCCCGGCGTGTGCCCGTGCCCCACATCTTGCCCACCGGCGTGTGCCCGTGCCCCACATCTTGCCCACCGGCGTGTGCCCGTGCCCCGCGTCTTGCCCGTCAGCGTGTGCCCGTGCCCTGCGTCTTGCCCGTCGGCGTGTGCCCGTGCCCCACATCTTGCCCACCGGCGTGTGCCCGTGCCCCACATCTTGCCCACCGGCGTGTGCCCGTGCCCCGCGTCTTGCCCGTCAGCGCGTGCCCGTGCCCTGCGTCTTGCCCGTCAGCGCGTGCCCGTGCCCCGCGTCTTGCCCGTCAGCGCGTGCCCGTGCCCCGCGCCTTGCCCGTCAGTGCGTGCCCGTGCCCCGCGCCTTGCAATGCGTGCCCACGCCCGCATTTTGCCCACCGGTGCGTGATGTGTCCTTGTGGCACCACGTCGGCACGAGGCACATCTAAAGATGTGTTCTTGAGTCTGTGTGTATTCGTGTCCATGCTCCTTGCTTACATCTGTCCCAGATTTTTTTTTCTTCGAGTTCAAGGCCCTGTCACACCTTGACGATTTAGCCAGCGTATGCCGACGTATGAAAAATTTGTCTAAAACGCTGGCACACGTCGAATACGTTATGGGTAAGTTTTGTATACATTAAGAGCACACTGGCATGCGTCGTAGTACGCCGAGCTCGTCGACAAATTTTAACATGCTTGAAATTTTTCGACGTATGCCAGCGTATGACTCACACGTTCCGCATACGCTGGCCATAAGTTGTAGGCACGTTACGCGATCGTTGACACACGTCGACACACGTTACTTGTAAGTTACTCATAAGTCGAAACACGTCGAGGTAATGTTTCGCGTCAGTGTTCCAGACTCCATGTTTTTTTTTTCTTTTCTTTTCTTTTCTTCGGCATGATAGTGATGTTGACACTTTGATTTCTAGTGCGGTTATAATATAATATAATTAATAGGCTGCCGCTCAACGATTTAAATCATAACCGCATGAGAAATCGAACTGTCAACATCACCGTCATGCCGAAGAAAAGAAAAGAAAAAAAAACATGGAGTATGGAACACTGACGCGAAACATTACCTCGACGTGTTTCGACTTATGAGTAACTTACAAGTAACGTGTGTCAACGATCGCATAACATGCCTACAACTTATGGCCAGCGTATGCGGAACGTGTGCGTCATACGCTGGCATACGTCGAAAAATTTTCAACATGCTGAAAATTTGTCGACGTACTCAGCGTACTACCACGCATGCCAGCGTGCTTCAGCGTGCTCTTAACGTATACAAAACTTACCCATAACGTATTTGGCAAATTTTTCATACGTCGGCATACGCTGGCTAAAACGTCAACGTGTGACAGCGGCTTGACACTTCGATGTCATGTGCGGTTATGATGTGAATCGTCGAGCCGCAGCCTTTTAATAGGCTACGCCACATGATCGTCGGCGATACGCTGCCGCACTTTGCATAAGTTAGAGTGATAGACTATTGTTGGGCATAGGTTGTGAACGCCGACAACACGCTCAGCATTCGTTGATACAAGTTATCTATATGTTATCGAAACGTTCTGTGTACATTACTAATACGTTATGCATACGTCCAACTCGTTATGAATACGTCCAAAACTGGGAAAAAAATATCAATAGTTCAGCTTGCGCCAGCGTTTTAGATACATTTTGATACCTTGCCATACGCTGGCTAAAACGTCAAGGTGTGACAGGGCTTTCAGCGGTGGCTGAAAGATTCTCTGTCTCTGCATCCTGTGACTCAGACTGTTTTTGTCCTCGTCAGATGTTTGTGTTACAGTTTCTTTTTTTTTCTACATTGGGTCTCACATTTTGAAAATTAAAAGAAAAAAAATTCCCCCCCTTTGTGATTTTGAATGTTTCAGAGGAGAGTGGAGTATTTTATTTGTCTGTGTGTACCACTTAAAGATAAATCTATTACCTGCAATGAAGTGTTCAAGATTGTCATCCAAACTCAACTCTCCTCTTCTCTGCACACATGACCAATATAAGTCAACCTTGCGTTCTGCCATTGCCATTACCCACCGTGTCCTCCTCGCTTTGTTCCTTGCAGGTATCAAATGCCCTGTGTGCTCAAAGAGCGTTTCTTCAACCGACATGGAGGAACATCTGATGATGTGTCTTACCAAACCACGTCTCCAATATAATGGTAAGGCTCAACCACATCTTGTTCAACTCGTTAACTCCACCTCCAAACCCACCTTCCAAATTTCCAGTTTTCTCTTCCTGAGAGTTTCCATCTTGTCCACCCCAGGCATCCTTTCCCACGCCTCATTCCTCCCCACACACATTGTTTGTCCAAGTCTCCCTCTATTTTGTCCTTCAACTCCGCTGTACCCCCCCCCCCTCCTCCCACCAACCCTCTCTACTGTTCGTTTTGTTCTGTTGCCTCCTGATCCTTCCAGTGTTCCATCTCTTCCATGAGCCTTGGCTGTGGATATTAAAGAAGTCCTGTACATTCGGCTCCTCTCGAGGACCCTTTTTATTTTTGTTCCTCCTCTTCTTTCAACCATTATTCCCTTTCTGGGTTGGCCTCTTGGATTTTCCTTCTCCGTGTTGCTTTGTCTGCTGCCTCTTTCATCATGCTCCTTTTCCCTTCAAACGACATCCCTCCCTAGCAGTCTGTCTCAACCTGCTGCATTCTCCGTCCACTGGTTTCTCTCATACTGTTCCCATTTGGTCTCTGTCTTCCTCAACACACATCCGAATCAACTCAACACCTTTATTGTCTTCTTTCTTCTCGTATTTTTCTAACCTAACTCATTCTAAATATACTTGTTCCTTTTTCTTTCCCTCAATGACAAACCAGCCATCCACCAGATCATCCTCGATCCCAATTGTCCCAAATATTATTTCTCTTTCTTCCACAAAACCATCATCTCTAATGTAGATATAACAACTGGTTGTACCATTGTCTTGTACACTTTCACCTTCAAATTAAAAAAAAGTCCTTTACCACATCCCACCCTGTATGCATACCACCCCTGACTGAGCACGTTTCCAAGTAAAAATGATTAAAGTCATCTTTCTCATCGCAGCTCTTCTCCGACTTGTGTCTTTTGGTTTTATTGATGCACACGTGTCCTTTTGAAAGCCGTGTCCGTAGATTTCGCTGAACACGTGCTCGGTGTCCATCGACAGGGTGCGTTTGTGTATCGTTGAAAAGAATGCACATTGATCATCGGATGAACAAGATGTTTTCTAAGTTGATCTGATCCTCACCACCTCCCCCCGTACCTCACCCTCACTTTCACCATTCATCACACACTGTGTCCCTCCCAATCCCAGAGGACGTGTTGGAACGTGAGGCAGGAGAATGTGCCATTTGTTTGGATGAATTGCAACAGGGAGACACCATAGCTCGTCTGCCATGCCTTTGCCTCTACCATAAGGGGTGGGTTTCAAACTGATGATGTCTGATGTTTGTCTGCACACTGTTATTTATTTATTTGCACTGTTGTACTGGCTCGCTTGTTGACCGTGTATTATCAGTTTAATAGTTTTCCTCTGTGGAATACATGATGTACATCACAGTGTTCCCAAATTCCTCACTTATATAAGCTGTTTAGTTATGTCACTCTGACATTTGGATCATTGGGTCTAAATATATATATATATATATATATATATATATATATATATATATATATATATATATATATCTTATATTTATTATGTCTGCATGTAGGTTGCACCTGAGTAGTTGCTTGCAGCTTGCAAGCATGCCCCAATGGTGTGTGTGTGTGTGTAACACACACACACACACACACACACACACACACACACACACACACACACACACACACACACACACACACACACACACACACACACACACACACACACACACACACTACTTCAGGACATAAAGGCAGATGCACACAACTCAGAATCGACTTATTGGTCACGTGACATCTGATTACAGCAAACATCTCCACAGCATCTCCAGTTAATGTAAACTCTGTTTTATGGTTACATGGTCCATTTGTCTGCAAGAAGTGGCCTTTGTCTGTCATTTAAAAAAAAATGCATTGCGTCATTTCCGATATTTTTTTCTTTCCCCCACCCCCGCTCCAATTTGCAGCAGACCCAACGCACACACGAGAATAATATTTCCTCGATACCCCTCCCCGACGATGGGAAACGATTGCGATCATACAGGCGTGCACTGGTCACAGTGGGCATAAGTTGGAGACAAACTTGGTTGGCACGATTCCTGAAAGCACATCTTGTAGTCCTGGGGCTGATTCCAAAATTTTGAGTTTTGCTGCACCCCCCTGCCAACATTGGTTTGATGGTTTTTTCATGTTATATCGTCTATAGACATCTGATTTCAAAACATTACCCCTTTCAAAAAGTGTCCAAATGACCCATTGCAAGCCATTACATATAGTGATACGTTTTGGCAAAACCTGACATTTTTTTGCAGTATTGAGTATTGTAGCATTCGTATAGGACAATATTGTTGGCTTCAGGAAGCATTTTGTATTGTGCTGAGGCATTGTAACTTTACTAAACCTGCATGGACGTTTATCGAAACCCTGAAAAACATGTTTATTACTGAATAATACACATATTAACCCTATTTTACATGGGGGGGGGCATATTTGCTTTCTGCCTATACCATCACGACGGTTAGAGGTATGACTTTGAAACTTGGTGACGTTTATCCTATGTCATTTCTAAAAACGTGGGAGCAATTTGTCGAAGGGAGAGGGGGTGGTTCTTACTCCAAAACTTACCTACTAAAAACACGGAATTTCGCCAAAATTAATTATTCTGGACGTCAGAATTAGCTCATTGTTGAGGCAAAAATTAAAATGAGTTCATTTTTATAAAATAAGCATGTGGCAGTAGCAACTGGCCAAGTTTCAGGTTTCTAGCACGTTCCCATGTTATTTCAGACCCCGTGTAAAATAAGGTTAAAAGACCTATAGACTAAGCAAAATCTTACTTACCTGATAAGAAAAACTGGATTCATATGAATTGTTCAATGTACTATTCGTCATCTGACTCATCGTCAGATTCCAGTAGATCAACGATAGTTTATTTGGAATTCCCGCACTGGTCAGGCTTGCATCTGCATGCTCTGGTGCAACTTAGTTGATTCTGTCTACAGGAGCACCTCCGGTCAGCACAACGCAGACACCGGCAGCTAACACATTCCATGACAGACGTCGGGGCAGGAGAAACATCTAACCATTTGATGGTGATCTCATTCCCGGCTACATCCCAGCCATGACCATGTGGAGTGGGTACATGTGGGCAGTTCTCGAGACATCTTCTCCAAATGGCAGCCTGGTAATTGGCATGACGTAGGTGGAACTCGGCTGCATTTTGACAGGGCGGAAGTCTGCATGGGTCTGTGGTATATATGCGCCAAACATCTCATGCCTCAGTTCGTTGACTCCACTGTGCTGCTTCTTCCCATACAGGGCGCAGATGGCCTCTTCTCCTCTGGCGAGTTCTGCTACTGACAGACTGAAGGACTGCCCAATGCTGTTCATAGTGGCTCTAAATTCATTTTCGATCTTTAGAAGTTTGAATCCTGACAGCTTTCCGCGCCCAGTGAAGGCACTGGTCGAGTCACAGCCACTGAAGGCATGGAAACCTGGGAGAGCAGAGCAGATATCGCGTCCTAGGGTATGTGCCATAGCTGTAAGATCAAGGTAGCGGGTCCGCTGTTGTGTGCCGGTGCGAAAGATGAGCTGCGAGCTAATACGATGGCAGACTGAAAGGGCAATGACTGCAACATCACTGTCTGGGGACTTGATGATCACAGCAGGAGCACCGTGATCAGCTGCATGGGCTGCGTGAAGCAAAAGCCTGGTGTCTGCCTCTTCGTGTGTGCATCTCAGTTCAGCCACTTCTGCCTTCAGGACTTCTGTTAGTTGGTCATTGGCCTTCAACCTGAAGCACCTCTCTCCAACTGTCACGAACAGTGCTTGTTGGCCCAGCTGCGCAGCATACTCTGGCTTGGACCACTCATTCAGGAGGAATTCTGTCAGGGCACATTTGAAGGATCCACTCATCAGAGACTTGTTCAGCTGCTGGTCAATCTTCTGTGTTCCTGTTCAGATCTTGGTTTCGAGGCTCTCCATACCAGCATCGCTTCTCAGGTTGCGCTCCGCGATCTTAATGGATATATCAGGGTATGTGTCAATTACCCAGTCTTTGCGCGCACCAGCTGGATAACCAGATGTGATGGTGTTGAAGAGTGAAGAGGCCAGTTGTGAGTATGTCATGTTTGGTGCCGTTTTTGCTGAATGGATGATGGCCATTGCGTCAAGCACCCAGGTAGCATCCAGGGGGATACTTGTCAGCGGTTGCACATTGTCTTCTAGTGCTCTGAGCAATTTAGCCTTGACTGTCTTCACTGGACTTCCTACTGGCGTGGCGATTGAGAGTGGGACGGTCCAAGTGGGTAACTCAGAAGCTTCTCCATAGATAGTTCACGGCTTTGACCAATCACAAGGAGACGGCCAAACATGTCTCTTGTTGACTTCAGGACGCTGGCGTGCGATGTGTCATGCCCCAGTCTCTTCTTCATGGATGCGAACGTCTTCAGCTGCAGTTGTGGGAGAGTAGCGTAGAAGTCTTTGGTTCCATCTTTCCCTAATCTGTCTGCTGCAAATGTCCTCAGTGATCCTACGCCTCTTTGATGAGCATCCAAAAGGTCTCGCTTTACATCTTCGGTTGCCACGTGTCCAGAAGCCAAATGGCACAGCTGCTCGTCAGATTGGAAAGGGTTTATCCAGTTCTCAATACATGCCGTGATACTCTTCACGGAATGCAATTCACACTGAATAAGCACCAGACACTATTTGCAACAGTCAACATCAAGAAATATACTCGAATGCGAATTTCTATAATAGTTTATGATGTTAGTGACAAAACATCGTATTTTGTCATAATTTTAACAAAATTGATAATTTTCGCACAATTTTTTTTTTACCATTTTCACACTTTTTTATCATTTTCACACAATCTTTACATTATTTTCGCACAATTTCTAGCGAAAATATCTCCTAAAACAAAATCAAACACCTGGATTTGTATTTAATGTGTCTATGTGTACTCTGAGCAAACCTAATTGCAATGTAATATGCCCACCCATCCCTAGCACAAAAAACCTATTTTAGCGGTAAAGCGGTATACCTGGTATCAAAAATGCCCCCAAAAACTTCAAATGGACACTTTTTAGAAGGGGTAATGTTTTAAAATCATCACCTTATAGATCAATAAACAAGAAAAACACATAAAACCTATGTTGGCAGGGGGGTGCAGTAAACTTTCATTTTAGACCCCTTCTGAGAATCAGCCCCAGGACTATTGGGTGTTTTTGAACCTCTGATTTGTCTTCGGAATTTTTCAGGATGTTGATGGACCTTGCTATTTAAATAAATAAAAAAGAAATGTAGAACGCATGGGGTCATTCTTCCATTTCAGTTGCAAGTTGGTTTCTCACAAAATTGAAAACCCTTCATTCAAGTACCTAAGGTCATTTAGCAAATTGTCCCCTCTTCTTTTTTCCTCGAACATCTTCACCTCACTAAACAAATTAAGAAAACCATTGGAATTGGGTGGATTGGTGGAAGTCTTGGTTGGTCCTCGGATGTCTGAGGAGTTCAGCGTGAGCATCGGTTTGAGGGAGGGAAGCGCTCTCAGCTCAGTCATGTTTATCATGATTATGGAGCTGGTAAGCAGGAAGGTGAGCTTGAGGGATAGTTTGGGGAGGATGCTGCATTCGGATGATGTGGCTGTTGTGGTGGAGAGTGGGTGGGAGATGCAGGAGGTACTTATGTTGTGAAAGGAGGCATTTGGGAAGCATGGGATAAATATGAGGATGGAGAAGACTGAGGTGATGTGGGTCAAGCAGCAGATAAAATAAATGAGTATCAGGTTAAAGGGCAAGGAGACCAGGCAGGGAAATAGGTTTGAGTATTTGGGAGGAACAGTGACCGGGGATGTTAAGTCCGAGGCAGAGATACGGAGGTGGATTCAGGTGGGTGCTAATGCGTGGAGGGTGGAGGAGGGAGTAATGTCAGACAGAAATATATCAAGAAAATTGAAAGGTAAGGTTCTGATGTGTGTCACGCTGGCCTACCTTTACGGCCTGGAGATGGTGTGTTGATTTTATTTTTCTTAAAATCTAAGCAATGTTTTCATCCATATTTCCTTAGAAATAATTGTCACATGAACACAAAGTCCCTAGGTTCAGATAATATTTATCCCCCGCCAACTTCGTGGGTTATGGCCGTCCGTACGTCCGTCACATTTCGTTTCCGGAGCTTAACTACAAATCCCCTCAAGATAGTGTTACGGCTGTAGGAATTCGCAATACACCATAAAGGGTCCTCAGGTGAGAGATATCGGTAAGTTAATGTGTAGTTAGCCCAAAGCCATTATTTAGAGGGAATATATGTGATCCATTCGGGCTGCGATTCTTCAGTTAGCCGTTTTTCTTTTGCTGTCGTTATTTTGGTGCAAGAACAACAACGAACATCGCCACAACCAACATCTCAATGATCACGCCATTCACTACACGACGCCAACAATCATGCCATTCACACCACGACGCCACCTTCCACAACTACACTACCACCATCTTCGCCACTCGCCATTCAACGAGCACTGTGCGGTCACGATCTCCGCGGGACGGATGAAACGAGCAGAGTGGCAGCAGCAACAAGGGTGCGAAGGGGCATCTCCCGCCCAAAACTCCCGCTTAAATATCTCCCGACAAGATCTCCCGCCCAAAACGCCCGCGCAAATATCTCCCACCCGACTCTTCCTTCCCTCGTCGTACGGTGCGTGGAGAAGAAAACCAACAACGCCTGTGGGGTTTTCCCGCCATTTTCCCCGCGCTTGGTGAGAAAGGGGGAGGGGGTGGCGCGTCCTCTCCCGATTGGCGGATGCGCGGTGTGATGCGGCCGGGGGAGAGGAACGCCCCCTTTCGAGGCATTTTCCTGAAGCATCTCGAAGGAAGGAGGAGCCAAGAACGGGGCGGGGCACGGGGCGGAGCGAAGGGCGGAGCCCAGCCCTACAAAAGGCGTGGGCGTGGAGAGTCCCGGTTCCTTTGTCCCTGAATGAGAATTGTGGAGAGTTGTTGGAGAGTCCATGCTTCTGGTTCGTTCATTCGGAGGAAGAGGTTGAGGTTCTGTTCGTTCGTTCGGGTCTGGTCGTGGTCGGGTGGAGGTTGTCGAATTGGCGCAGGTGGTTGAATTGCCACGGGTGGTCGAACCTGGTCCCTGGTGATTGTTCCTGGTCGTCGGGTCGATCGGAGCCGGTGCAGTCCCGAGACCCCGCTTGTGGGACGGAGCGCCTGCCATTCCCCCCCCCCTCCCGTCCGCACCGAGATAGCGGCGAAAACCTGGCCCATTCCCCCAAAAACCCCGTCCGAGCTGTCGGGCGGACGACACGTGCAGGCGCGAGGCACGAGCCCAGTGGACCACGCCGGAGGGACTCGGAGTTGCGGTTGCCAAGGGCTGGACGACGCGCTCAGGGAAGTCGCGACTTCCTTTTTTTTGGGGGTTTAGTGTAAATGGCTGTGGGTGGCGCCAGGCTTGAGAAGTAGAACTGTTTTAAGTGTTGCCGTGTGAATTGCCTTATTCGGTTGTAGATCTGCATTGGTTCTTTGCTTGTGTTTCTTTACGGTGATTGTAAATACGTGTATTGCTTTTATTGTATCCCTGTGACTGTAATATACGTGCCTTCCGTGCTTCCGTATTAAATGTGCTTGTCCGATTGTTCCCTGTTTTGCTTCGTCTTTTCCTTTTATTGAAATCTCCATCTTGCATCACGTAAGGGATTGGTAGTGGGTTTAAAACGCCCGGTAAATAATCTGAACCGTCAAGGTCGACGATAACTCCGCTTGGTTATTCCTGTAGCACGGAACAAGCCGCTTAAGCGGTTCGTGTCTGGAGTCGACCTGTGGCGTGGTACAACTCCTCGGTACGTTATCCGCGCGGGTACTTAGGTAAATCGACCATTTGGCGATCGGACCCTATTTCGCGCGGGTAGAATGCAGACTGAGTTGTGGTGAGGTTAAACCCCCACCCGTGACTTGCTCCCGGCGTTGTTCCGAGAGGGTCACGACTGAATTTCACATTCGGTGGGCGAAGCGGCCGCTATTGGTTACACACGGTCGTTCGCACGCTGGCGGGGCGCGAATTCACAACAATATATTTACGAAATTTGGTACACATATCAAGCAAGTGGTGACTGGTGCCTTTTGATATTTGGAGATTTCCCCCAAAAAAATTTCTGTCACTTTCCATGGAAACAAGTTGGGTATTAAATAATAATTGATTGAGGTTAACCTTTGTTTCCAGAGCATAGTTGCAAAACTATTAACTATTTCTTTATGAAATTTGGTACACATATCAAGAATAAATTGAACTGGTGCCTTTTGCTACTTGTCCTCATTTACTATGGCGAGGGATATCGAAGACTTTGTCTTCAACGGATGCGAGTTATTATTGGTGTGTTTTTATTATTACTCAATTTGAAATAATGGTACTTGTTATCTTGGCATGTGGTGATGATTTTTATTTTCTCTCCCATTTCTCAATCCCATTCCCACTTCAACTTTTTTCCTCAGCTGTATCGATAAGTGGTTTGAGGTCAGCCGGTCATGTCCAGAGCATCCAAATGACTGAAGCAGGACCCATCTCCTGGTGGGTACATCTGCTTCTTCATGCCACGATAATACGTTTGCGATGTTAGACATGACAGTATAGTGTATGCAGTTTTGTCATAAAAATAACTTTTGTGTGAAATGTTTATTGGTTCACGGGCGCCAGCTGTGACCACTATTTTCGTTGTGTCTGTGTGTCTGTCTGTTTGTGACTCTCTCCAGAGCATAGCTCCATGACGTTTGATGCGATCTTGATGAAACTTGGACACAAGCTAGATATCATGGTCAAGTTGTGTCTTTTTGTATGAGGGGTGTCCCACGCCCCTTGTGGGTGGAGCCACGCCAACTTGAACTTTTAATTTATTTTTATTTTATTTCTCGATTTTCTTCTCGCAATTTCATTTCCTAGAAACTGCGTAATGTCCATAAGTACAACATATAAAAAAATCCAATTTGATTTGGTCAATTTTGACGGAAGAGATAGGTTTTTACGGTAGGGCTTCCTCAAAAGCTTCCACTAACTCAATTGTACCTATCGTGGCATTGTTCAATAATGACCGCAAACCATCGTCGCCTCCCAGCTAGTTAAGAGCAAATTATCACTTGATTCTGTATTAAGACATTGTTATGGATCCGGGGTTCGAGTTCCTCCCGAATACCCGGTCCTGAGGCCACCAAGCATGCATAACTCCTCGTGCCGGAGGGTTGTTAAGCAATCACGAGCGCCGATTGGTACTGCCTATCCGGCAGGGTTACACTACTTCACGTGATACCTTACGTGTGGACGGCTGCACCAAGGGGGGTCTCGGATCCTTGATGCGTACTCCAATTAACTCAACGAATCAGGTACAGCCGAGCGGAGCTGCGAGTATGCACTGGCTTACAAGAGCAATTTATGTGGAGCAGAACTTTCCGGCTAAACTGCGTACAGATTTTGCTGAACCAATAGGAAAAAGACTCGACGAGCTGGGTACATTTATAACAAGCAGGTTTATTTATAATTAAGGTGAGGAAAGGGCATGTGGCACAACAATCAAAGGTTTTATTCCAAAAGCAATAAGTACAGCAGAGGAATGCAAGAATTGATGAGGTGCAGCAAAAGAAATGCAAGTTATTTACAAGACAAATACACAGAGGAGAGTTATTCTGACACAACTTCTGCAGGCTTATCTTGTGCTAAGACAAGTGCCAATAGAAACATACCCTGATGAAAGTTAGAGAGCAAAGAGAGATGAGGAAACGTTTGAGATGTTGGCGATCTCTTTTTGTACCTGGCGTGGTCAACGGGTCCACGCTTCCCAGTCGCTTACGAAGGGGAGGAGGGAGGAAAACTGTAGGTGTCTAACGTGTGTGATTGGAGGGGGTGCGATGAAGTGTGTAGTGATTGGCAGATGAGGTGTAAAGACATAGGTCGGGGGTGAGAGTGGGGAGGGAGTTTGGAAACGATCAAAAGAACGTGTGAGAGGATAGACTACTGTGAGTGTAAAGAAATCTGTTCGTGGAATTGTTTATGGGCTAAGGCGGTGCTCAGTCTGGTGTCTGGCTTTCTTGCTTATCCAGGGCTCCGCTCTGTGAACTCCAAGAACAAAGGGTGGGCCAGATCAGAGAGAAGAGCGGGTGAGCCTGGCAAGAGAAGAGGGCAGGCCAGATCAGAGAGAAGAGTGGGTGAGCCAGACAGGAGAAGGGCGGGCAAGAGAAGAGGACGGGCCAGATCAGAGCTCTTTTATAATTTTCCAGTGGGGGGCGGCACTTGAGAGCAGAACAAGCAGAGTGATGGGTGTTTCCCTGTGCAATTTTTGGCACGTGGACTCGAACCACCATGTTGGCCCCGCCCCATGGAGGATTCCACACTGGAAGTGGCCTCATTTGCTCTGCGCTTTGCCACGTGAAGGAGCTCCAAGGATGACATGGGGCGAGGTACTTGATCGCACGCCCCGACCACGAGCACGCCTCGTCTTTGCTGATCCCACAAGGTGGTGGTGGTGGTCGTTCATGACTGTCGTTGAGTGATGGCAGTGGTGATGTAGCATAGTGGTTATAATGCGGAAAGTTCGTGATTGAGGCGGTTGTGGTCGAGATTGTGGTGTCAATGGTGAGTGTAGACGAGCTTGGGTTGTAGTCCGATGATGGGATTTTTAGGAAGGCGTTGTGCTGGTTGGAGAAATGCTGTGGCGTTGTGGTCAGAGTATGGAGAAGGTCTGAGGTGAGCGTCTGTTTGATAATGGCGTGAAGTTTGAATGAGATAGGGTACACGTATGCAAATGAAGCTGCCTGTTGCTATGGTCTGCATGCTTGCGTGAAGGGAAGGTCGTGTGTGAACTGAATTAAAACAAAGGATCAAGAATGGGAATAAAGACCTGCCTAAAAGCCCTCTCAACGCATTTTGGCCCATAAACCTACTAGACATGATGGAAGGGCTATCCAAAACGAGTACGAATGAAATAACTGTTTCGGGACCGCTATATGTTGTCTGCTAATACCTGGGGGGGAGTGCTGGCTTCACAGAACTACAACACTATTATTTCCTGTGTTTTGTATTTTATGGCGATGCCTCGCTTCACACGGGAGGCAAAGGTTTTATAGGCCTGAACTGTGTCCTGAACCAGATCGTCCGGGCAACCGACTGAAGTACAATTCAATGACTGGGAGATTGCAGGTACAGGAGGGCAGAATGCAGTCATTGCTTCTGTGTTTCCTTCTTGTCTTGCTTCTTGTTGTTGCAGAGTTTCTGCTGCTCTGGATTTTTGTTATTCCTTGTTTTTTGTTTTTGTGTATTTCTATCTTCCCGTCCTGCCTTTCTTCTTCTTGTCGCTTTCTTCTTCTATCTGCCTTTCCTTCTTCCTTTCTTCTTTGTTGTTTTCTTCCTTCTGTGTTTCTCTTTCTGCCTTTCTTCTCTTTCCTCTTTCTGCCTTCTTCTCCATCACTGAGGATTTCACATCACATTCTATCACAGTGTTTGACTTTTTTATATCCTTGTTGAGCTTCAGGATAGACAATGTTGCATGTTTTTCCATGTGAGCCAAGATGAAAAGGCTTTTGCCATTGCCAACTCTGGAACAACCAACATAGAGTTGGCCATGAGAAAAGCACGGGCTTTGCAGGTTGAGGCCAACAACTTTGAGCGATCGTCCTTGTGCCTTGTTGATGCTCATGGCAAAACTGAGGCAGATAAGGAACTGGAGCCTTCTAAATTGAAATGGCAAGTCAGAGGGTATGATTGGAATGTGTGGAATGAAGACATCCTGTCCTGCTGCATGACCAGTCATGAGTGTGGCTTCAATGACATGTGGCACAAGCTTCTTGACAGCCAAACGTGTTCCATTGCAGAGTGTTGGTGGGCCCAGATTCCTGAGAAGCATGATAGGTGAACCAATCTTGAGCTCCAGATTGTGAGCTGTGGGGTAGTGGACTGCTTAATTTGTGTCTGGTACAGTGTCAACCAACTTTTACATTTGCATAGTGCCAGGTAACTGCCAATCCGGCAGGGTTATCTGCAATGCCATCGCAGGCAAATGGCCTCTGAACACTGCTCAAGTCAGATTGATACGGTGCGAATATTGTGGAGTGCTCGCTAAGTGGCTTAAGCACTCCAACGAAACGCTTGATGAGGAATGGTTCATTTGGCACTTGATTATCAATCGCCAAACCGCTATATTAAACACACACCTCCCAGAAACCCAAAATATCAAATATGTCCGAATTAGACAAATGAACACTTTATTTATTTATTTATTTTTAGCATCGGAGCTGCTGCTAACTTCAATTCTAGAGCTTAAATTTTGAAATTTGGCTTGTTTTAAGAGGTTCTCGAGGTTATGGCATGTGCAGAAATGAAATAAAACGATGAATGCTGGTCTCTCCAGGTGTTTATAAGCATTGCAATGTACCCAGTGATTCATAGCTATGATGAACAGGCATTCGATAATATATATATATATATATATATATATATATATATATATATATATATATATATATATATATATATATATATATATATGAGGAAAGTGGAAAAAAGAAAAAAAACTCTTGTTAAGAATCATTGTGGCCTGTTCCAAGTCGGACCAAGCTAAAAAAACATGTCAGCTTCAGACCCCAGTGAGGTAACCCAGGATATTCCTTAAAACCCCAGAGAGTGAGGTGGCCGAGGATGCGCCTGATTAAATAAGGCCGTCAATTATCTTCAAAAGGGGTGTTTTAATTCACCCAAACACCCAATTTTCACTTGTGCACTTCCTTGGAGTTCTCTTAGGCATGCAAAGTTTCAGGCTGCTATGTTTCATGGTTTTGGAGTTTTGGAGGAGACGCACACAAACACACACAGATGCACACACTGACATTTATTCGTATAAATTTACTTTTCAAAGTGGAAGAATAGGGTCATCATCATATGGCAGATGAGGATCAAGATGATATTTACATCCTGCTTACCAAAGAAGTTATGAATGAGAACGTTACCAAAGATCTCATCGATCCCATTGACATTGGACAGTAGATGTTTGAGGGATTTGCCACAGAATGTTAAACAGAGAGAAACCTTTTTGTGGTGGACAAAACTAACAAAAGGAAGCTCGGAACATTCAAAAGTGCAAATGCAACAATAAAGTAAGAGCGGGAGACAAGCTGGTTGACATCAAAGAAGAGCTAGAAAGCATCTGAAAATGGAAAGCCTGTCCACGTCCGCTTGCCTGTCCGCACTTGAGGAAAATGACAGTTAAAAAATAAAATTGTACATTTTAATCATTTGTGTTCTCCACAATCTCATAATAAAGGCTTGTTGAAGATTTGATGACAAAAGCTCAAGTGGTAAAAATGTCATGCCATGGCCTGGACATACAGACTGAATCTCAATGATAAACAAGGATATCGATTAGAACAAATCTGGCTGGTCTCCCACTTCACTGATGACGTCATCCTTACAATCCTTTATTCTCCATTGGGAGGAGAATGAGATGTGCCAAATTTCCAATTTTTCCTATCAGCAGTTTCAGAGATATAATGTTTTGATTGTTTTTCCATTTAATCCAAGATGACTGCCATGCCATGTGACCTATGACATCACAGTTGTCATTAAAATATTCTTCTTGGGGGGGGGGGGTGTGGGGAAGGAGTCACTCCTATCCTGAAAATTTTGTCAATCGGCCAAGTGGTTGCTGATTTTAAATAAATAAATAAATGGGTCAAATTATAATAATAATAATTACTAATGAAATTGATTTAACAAAACTATTAATTCGTTTTTTCTATGTTCTCATTAAGCTTTGTTGACCATTTGATGACAAAAGCTCAAATGGTAAAGTTACGGCCCAAACAGACACACACACATCGACGCACAGAAGTGATTGCAAAACCCCATCTTCCGCTGTGGAAGGGATGGGCTAATGAGGACGATTGCAGAGGTTCGTCATTTCAAGAAGCCGGCCAGAGCTTGATCTGAAGGAATGCATCTGAACTTGTGAAATTGGCATAATTCCATGATCCATATTTGTATCCGATGGATCACTCTTCGCTTATGACAATGCTCCAAACCACCATCATCTTGAGCTACTGGCTCGCAATGTACAACAGGAGGTACAAGATCAAACCACTAAACGAGTCATGACTGATGTATCTGAGTCAAAATTTGCTAATGCGTTACATTGCTAATGCATGGAACTTGGTACGTTATAATTTTGCCTCTTTTTTTTTTTGGATACCTTTGCCCAGTGTAGAATAGTCTATTCCCACTTCGTAGTTACATATCGTAGGACACGTCCGTAATAAAGTGCGCGGCATCGAAATTCATCGTTTGTCTGATTTTACATATCTTGTTCCGAAAAACGTTGATTCCGATGCACCAGTTTTGTGACGTCCGCGTAGAACTAATTTGCATACCCCTAGTAGCCGTACTCGCAATTGTCTATTGGAATATTAATCGCCTTTCCCCCAGAGAATATGTTCAGAATCCTTTGTTCTGCAACACGTTTCGCCGGAAAGATCGACGAATTGCTCGTACGGAGCGATGTTTCCTCAGTTCACGTGCGTAATATGTGTCCGTCAAAGTTTCACGGGGGAGCATAAATGATGATAAGCTTTACTATTTAGCTGCATTGCAATAAAGATATCAATTATATGTAATACATCGTAATTGTAGTATACCGATCTGCATGAATCGCCTCTATTGATGGCCGATCGTGCAAAACAACTCCCAACGAAACTTATGATGCAGGTCTGTCAATTTCTTACGCATGTGAAAGTGGTCTGCGGGTCACGTGAACGAGGTACAACAGAAGTGATGATGCTATAGACGTGTGCGTAGTGGCACTGCACAAACAACACGTCATTGTTTTCCGATGAAGAAGCCCGTAATGGCCGTGATATCTCTGCTATTATGTGAAAAACGGCATTTTATCCCCTCATATTTCGGTCAAACCCGACGCACGTTAACCCCACTTTTTTGGCAAAAATTCTATATTTTCTTCGTTTTCCAGTGACTGGAAGTATTTATAATGAGTGAAACCCAAAAATGTGGTAACAAATGATTCCAGAAGTGACGAATTGAGTGGAATTATTTGAATATGATTTTTCGGACCGGCTGTCACGCTTTTGTAACGCATTCGCGAATTTCGACTCATCTGACAACCAAATGATGGATGTACCATCGCAGATTTCAACTTTTTACACCTGAGTATTTCCTTTTATCATGTCACTTAAAATGCACATTTTACACAAGTTGGTGGGCAAAACATGATGGGATACTTCCTCAATAAGGCCATCCCAGCGCTTCTTTGTTTTGCTATAGAGTATAGACTGTACGTTTAGTAAACGGAGACCTGAAGCAATCCACGACAAGCTCTTGGAAACCATTTGCCAGGATCTGCTTGCACGTATATAAGGCAACGAGCATTCTTGAAGAACTCGCCCACACCAACACTGGAGGGGGCATGTGAAAGAGGATGTTTGATTTGATGAAAGCAAACATCTTTTATTCATCCTCTGTCATGTCATGAGGATATTAATGATGATGTTATTCCTCAAGACTAGAAATATGAGAAAAAATAAAAGATAGCCTTTTTACTAAATTCTATTTTCTTTTCTCTCCGCAGCATCAGCAGCCTTTCCGAAATGGATGAGCGAACATGAGGGTGCTGGGACTTCTTGAATGAAAGGCATGGAGCATTGGTTAGTAATGCTGGACTGTTTCTCCAACTTTTTGAGATGTCCAGAGACTGGAAGGTGTGGCCTGCGTGGCTTATCGTGAATTCCAGGACCATTATGTGGTGGTGATTTTTACAGTTGTCGCTCAACATCCTCTTCCCCATTGCACTCTTTTACTTTGAGGATGTTTAACCGAGCAGGTTGATAAAACAGGGTTATTCCGATTAGTTTATTATTGACACAAGTTTGTTGAATATAATGAACAGTTGAGGAAAGCATATGCTGAGTTTGGCGTCCATTTGTGTCAATGGAACGTCTGTTATGGTGCCTCGTAGTAGACCTAAAAGAGAGCACATTTGCCATGGAGCAACCCCCCCCCCACTCCACCCCCATTCCTCCTGGGAACTGGGAAGAGCATAGTGGGTTTTCAAACTGGCAGGGTGGTGCAAACCAGGAAGCATGAGTGCCACAAGCTCATAGCTCGGTTTATTCCTGCAAACCAAATCCTTGCTTTGATTGGTAAGGAGCCGTGATTTTTCTTCTCCGAACACATCTCCGTTCTGCACCTGGAAATGTACCGGCCAATCAGGTAATTTCACAGGAGTGCTAAAACCAGTATCGATGCAGTCCTCGTCTTTTACGGGGCCCGAATAATCTATCGCACCGATTGATTTTTTTGTAATATAGCCTCGATTACGAGTCTTCGGCAGGTTTTACTGCTTTTGAGAGCTGTGAGCTGCACTTTGAACCTTTTCATTGTTTTCTGCGGAGTGAACCATCTTTCCCTGGATATGCGTGCAGAAATAAATAAATAAGCAAACAAATAAAAATTTTAAAAAACGAACAAACACTGGATAATCATGCATTTTATATTCTACATTGCGATGGTTATTTTGCTTTTCCCCAAACCGGCGTTGCCCATTTGGCTTCACAACACGGAGCCGGAACGACTCGTCGCCAGCGGAAGGTCCGCGTTTGCTGAGCATTTCTTGGGGGTCCTCGATCCGCTTCTTTGCAATGCGAGTTGTACTTTAGAGGCGTGTATATTGAATCCATCGATTCATTTTTCTAATCCCTCCCCTCCCCCCCCTCGGCACGTACCGCTGTGGAGTCTCACCGACTCAGACCAAAACGTTCAGCTTGTTCTTTTTTGTGGTGGTGGTGGTGGTGGTCGCATTGTTCTGCTCGCTTTCATCCATATGACCTTCCTGGTCGTGTTTTGAATCTTGTTCCAAGGTTAGCTGCAGGAACAGCTGACCTCTGCTTTGATCACCAATTTTTCAGGTTAACCCTTTTACCACCTTTGTTTGCAATTGTGCACATGCTACAGTTGTGCAGGTAATTTCTTTTTGTATCGATTGTTGTATATTTTGCTTGAGACGTCACTTTATTCTTGTACAGACATGAAAATATGCGAGAGGAGGAAGGGGGGAAAATCTTGTTTTTATGTTTTATTTGAATGTAAACCTTGGAATTTTCATCTGGCGTCACACAGAAGGTGGGTCGCTTTTTTTTATTTTTTTTATTTTTTTTTTGCGTTTTGATGATTAGTTGGGTTGTGCCAGAAGCTCCAGATGCGGATGGATCACCTCATCCATGGTGCTAGTTGCGAATGGACGCGTTTTGGGTTTTTGAGATGGAAACCTGGGTTTCTCTTCGGCCAAGTCGGGCCTGTGGAATATTGATTGCTGCACTCTTGTAACTTGAAATTGAGTTGTTGTGCTGCTTCTACGAGTGCTTGGGCTTGGGATCAGAGCCATTATCCCAATGTATTCCGTACATGCGGGTTGTTTTTTTTAATTATCATTATTTTTTTTCCTCCTCGGTGCCATTTCCGAATCTCACACGCTGGTGGCAAATGTAGTCGTGAAAAAGTGGAATGTTGTGTGTTGCAGAAGATGAAATGTGTTTGCTTGGTACCAAATTAATGAGCCTCTGGTTTGAAATTGATCTCTGGGGGGGGGACATGTTCTCTGTTGATCTCCACCAGCCCTACCACCACCCTTTTCAAACCCCACAAAAACAAAATGCTGAGGTTTATATTACTTTGCAACTTTTGTCTTATTGGATGCAGTTATCTTGCTGTATACATAAGAATGGTCAGTATGTTGGTTTGTTGCAAGTTTTCCTCCTGTAGCCTTCCTGGTTAACATGGAATCCGCGTCGTACTGCGATGCTATCTACCCCTTCCCAACCACCCCTTCCACACAATATATTGGCCATGCAGAAGCGCCGTCGCTCTGTTGTGAGTTCGAAGTGTTTTACAATCCACTGTTCAATCGTCGTATTGCCAATGGTGTGATCGTAAGTGATGTTCAATTGTTTTTGAATCTGAGCCTCATAATCTCTGATGGCAGAATTAAATGTGTACAAAAAAAAAAGAAAAACAAAAGAAATTTTATCGTTTACTTACAATTGTGTCATTTTGGGTTTTCAATCATATTCTATAGAATTCAAAAATTGTGTTTGTCTTTTATGCACTCCTGAACCATTGGAGTTAAAGTTAAATAAGTTAAACATTGCTGGATGCACCGGAAGCTTTTAGGCTGAAAACCTATTTGTAATCCCACGTGGCAAACACGATTAACAATTATAAGAGGACAGCACAAAGAGCTGAAAAACAATTTATTCATTCTCTCGGAATCTGTATTACAAGTCGTAATACTAGAACGGCACACAGGGCACCTACCTCCACCAGGCTGAACATTTTATATTTTGTATCCCACGGACGGGCTGGATCTGAATCCGGACCTGAACCAGAATCAAATCGGCTTGTTCTTGTCACCTCCCCAACTCGTCCACCTAGTTTTGTCATAATCTGTCCACAACTTTGAGACAGCCTATGTATAATTTTTGGCCCTACCTCTGGTGAGGTGAAGAATCACTTTAAAAATTATAGGAGCTGGATGCAGATCTTCACCAAAATCTACGTAATCAATTCTTCGTCACACACCTAAACTGCCCATCAAGTTTCACCCGAATCCGTCCACAACTTTATGAGATATCCTACTCACAGATAAACAATTAGGAGCGAATACATCACCTCATCCACCTTCAGTGGTGGAGGAAAAAATACACCACGGACATCATGGAAGTGAGGGAATTATGGACGTGTTCTTTGCTAATCTGCGAAACTTGCCTAATATACGGTGTGCATGACATACTGTTATGGATCGGTGACGGAGGGATTCTCACCCCACGCCATACACCAAATGTAAAGGATTTGACGGTGGTGGGATTCGCACCCTCCTCTTCACAGCCAAATGTTGAAGATTCAGCGTCACTTAACAGCACCGCCGTCTCGGGGGTTATAACGCCAACTGGTTCAGCACAGGCCTCGGGTCACGTGCCTCGGATCACGATACCAACGTACACCTGGGCCGTTGGTAGACCCCGGCTACCAATTGGGGAAATAGACCCCGGCTACAGACTGGATTTGTCAGAGACTGAGCGAAGTCTGCCAGTCCGTAGCCACTTTGGTTTTAAATACAAATCGAACAATTGTTCCTCAGCACGGCACGAATAAACTCAAGGCGGCAACTTTCATATGAATCAGCCAGATTTATTGGGGACACATCGGGGAACACGACACAAGCAAAACATTCACGAACGTTATAATTAATCTATAACCCGCTCTTAACTCGGGAGCTACGGATTACGGGTTTCGAAGGGAACCCTAGCGAGATAAACCTTAGACAACATGCAGACAAGACACAGAGTACTTGGTGATGCCTCATGGATGAGAGGAAAAGTATCAAAGGCACGAATGCTGCTCGTGACAAGCCGATGTCGTCGGATTCGAGCACCCAGCTCAAGCATGCAGCGTGGCAAAATGGCGCTCGTACTCCTTCTCCCGGCACCGCTTGCACACTTGCGTCAGCGTATTCAGCCCCCGTAAGGTCGACGGCACAAGAGCGAAAGATCCACGATGTGCTCCAGCTGGCTTTTCACAAGGTCCAGCATACAAATCCAGGCCTGGCCTGCTCACCAGATTAGGCCAAATCAGGGTGTTGGGCTCCGCAGGCGGATCGACAGGTAGGAAAAACGTGTCGAGCCGTGCCGGGAGCAAAGACAGTCAGAGGCTCCGTGGTTGGATTCAGGATGAACCTGGGGACGACCTGCATGCTGGGTCCATCGCCGAGGAGGAACAGCCGTCAAGTCACTCCTCATCAAGCAGATCGCAGACTCGACACAAGCAGTTTCTCTTGCCTTTCGGGGCGGCCTTTTCACGAAAGCCGATCGCAAAAACCCTCATGCAGTTCCTCTTACTGCCAATCGCCTGACTCGACACTCAGGCAGTTCCTCTCTTGCTTCTTGGGGCTTGCTTTTCTGGACACTCCCCCGGGGACCCATGATTGGTCCATCGCTCGAGATTGCAGCTGCCCACCACCAATCGGCTGCCGACACGTCTCGCCGACCGACACTCTCAGAGCGCTGGGCGGGGAATGGTTCGGAGGAGGGAAGGAAGAAGAAAAGCGCCTCTCAGCACACCACCACTGTATGAACAATGGACAGCTTGCAACAACTCCCGACACACATGTAACGTCCGATTACCGAACAACCTAGCTAAACATGCATTTAAGGGGGGATCTGGGCTAATCCTATATTTAATAACACACTGAGGGACATTTCCACAACAATACACGTGGGGGGGAATTACAATAAAATATTTTCAGATTTGAGTGTTTAACTTGAAAGGTTGAATAATGTAGCTCGGGGGGGATTTGAGAAAACTGCAAGGGTTTGTTGAAGGTTTGAGGGTGGCACAGTGAAGCAGGTTGACACGAACTTCAGTTTATCAATAGCCTCAGGATCAGATGACCTTTCCTGGGTTCATGAGTCCCCGGGGATCTAGCACTGCCTTCAAGGCAGACATAGCCCAGATGCCTGTCAGTCCAACCTCACTGGCCAACAGGTCTCGCTTTCCAAGTCCAATGCCATGCTCCCCGGTACATGTCCCTCCTACGGCCAGTGCACGCCTGCAAACAAACAAATTGCACTTCATTCCTTTGCACTAAAGTCTTTTAAACAGTTGTAAAGCACAAATAGTTTCCGGTAATGAAAAAGTTGATACTTGGACTTTAATAAATCACGTAATAAGGAGGCCATAGAGTTCGAGAACGGGAAGTGATGCGAGTACGCCAAATCGAGAAGAAATGCCTCGGGTACTTTGGGGGGTAAAAAGCAAACTTTTACTGTACAGTACTTAAAAAAATAGAAGAAGAAAATATTCCATAACTGCATTGGACACCATATGATCATAAATCAAGTGGTCTATGGAAAGGTATATAAAACCTTCTTTAATTAACTGTTCTCTTTGTTTGCTTATTGGTTGTTAGGATACTCACTTGGCAAGGCGTGTAGAAAAGGCGTGTACGGCCTCTCCAGATCCAGCTTTGCTTGGGTCCATTAAAACCAAACAATGAAAATTACCATCTCCCACGTGACCCACGATTGGGCCTAAAAAGAAAGGGTCGTGAAGAGGTGGAGGGGTTTACAGAACAGGTGATTGTTAATGTGGAAAAAAAAAGTTACTTGGATAGAAGGTTTGTTTAATGCAAGAGAAAGATGGAGAACGCAAATGTTGGAATAGAATCAGGGCTACTCACCGATAAGGCCGGAAGCTTTTAGATCATCCTGAGTAGCAAGGATTACTTCGGGAAGTTGAGAAATCGGTACGCAAACATCTGTCACGTAGCACTATAACCCGACAGCACAAGGGAAGATAACGCAGAAAGTGTTACACGTGCCATCCGGTGAACTCGAGCCCCGATTGTGCTCATGGCTAACTTCCAGGCTCGCTTGGTAGAGTTATGAAAGACCATTTGAAATGTTACAATTACACTCACCTTCCAACCTGGATGCAGAGAGCGTATGGCATAGAGGGCATCATGCCTGGCTTTCCATAACTTGTTTTTGGTCTCCTGCTCTTGCGCCCAGTTAAATTCCATACCTCCATGATCTTTCACGATGTCCTCTACATGCTCAGAGGTAAAGTAGCACAAATAAATACATCGCTTTAGTAGCACTCACTGCCTTTGTCCACAGATTGGCCCTCAAGCTGCTGTTAATGAAGTTCCTCGGAACCTAGGTTTTCAGTCCTAGGATTTTGAGAAACCTCAGTTTTCAGTCATTACCATGCACACGCAAAGCGAAAGGTGGGATTAAGCAATTGGTTCATGTCAGTCTTCAGTGTATTATTGAGGAACAACGTATTTAAATCGAATGTTATATTTTGAACATGAATAAGAAGGCATGTTTGCCGTTTTAATGTGCCTTGGCTTAGAATTTATCCTGACTGCACATGCGCAGAGAGGAGTGAGCTAAAAAAAATTTTTTTTTAAACTCTGTCTGCCTGAGTCAAAAATTTTTTTAAATCATTCCAAACAAAAAAAAAATTAAAAAAAATTAGTTTTCAAAAGATGTTACAAAGGACATAAATAACAGGCACGAATAACTAAGGTAACGTGTTAGATCGGGTGGTGTAAAAGAGGCTGGGTAAAATGGCGGTAAAACATTTTTATACGCCATATATATAGATATATATAATCTGGGAATATAATGTGATACCGGTCGTCCGTCCGTCCGTCCGTTCCTGTCTGCACTCTAACTCCGAAAGTTTTCAACTTTCACGTTTCATATTTGGTCCATAGGTACAGACTGTGGAGACGGTGTGTCGCGATATACGTTCGTCATCTAAAGTGGTTGCTGTTTTCCATGTAGTAGCACAATTCTGTATATACCTTCTTGTTTGGGCATATATTGTGCTCACTTGAGCTCGTGTTAACTTATAGCTTAAACCTTAAGGTATCGTCATCACGCACCGTCCATCCGTCAGTCTTCTTTTTCAACTTATCAGGCTGAAATTTGGCAGCAACATTCCTCTCCTGACTAACAGGGATTACAAATTTCGTTCCGTTCACATGACGAAGTATATCAAAATTGCCGACATAATAAATTTCTTCAAAAATCTCGTCTCCAGACCCACCAGTCAGAATGCTACCAAATTTTGGTTACAACATTTGACCAGGTTCGGGATATTAAATTGTGGAGGTTGTGCCGATCACATGACTGGAAGTGTGTCAAAATGGCAGTCCTGCAAATCGATTCCAAAATCTTCTTTTCCAGACTCACCAGTCAGAATGCTACAAAATTTGGGTTACAACGTTAGGCCAGCATAGGGATCTTTAATTGCACAAGTCATTCCGATCACGTGACCGGAAGTGTGTCAAAATGGCGGGCTTAGTAAATTTTTTGGAAAATCGTGTAAATTCCTTCAAAAATCTTCCTCTCCAGACCCACCAGTCAGAATGCTACCAAATTTGGCTTATAACGTTAGGCTAGGGCCCAGATAGGCTGCAGGTCCAGTGGTCCTTTAAAAAAATAATTTATGTGCCTTTAAACCTTTTATTTAAATTTAACTGTATTTTAACACCGTAGAAGACAAATTGCCTTCATAATACTTTCAAGAACCTCCAGTTTTGCAGAGGTGTGTTCAGTAGCCAAGTATCTTGTGGAGCTCTCGCTTTTGCAGAGGCTCAAGCACTCAACTATACTTAAAGACGAGTACACAAAGTCATAATACTTCCAAGAACCTTCAGTTTTGCAGTACTTAAATTTAAACTAGAACTGCCACTTTATAACTGCTGCCAGTGATGACTGGGTACCAAGACGTCCGGCTTTGAAACAACACGTGACCGATGGGTTACGAACCGAGTAACACGTAGTGTTCAATGTATCTATTATGTAAGCAGTGAGCCCTTTTCCTGAATACATAGTCAGTAGCAATTGAATTGGTGTTTAAATAACCTGAACACAAAGTAATAAATGTGGACACCATCAGTGAGATTCCCCTGAGTCAAACAAGGCTCCACACGTTTCTCTACGATACGGGATTCACAAGTCATGCACTGAGAAACAGGCCATGTTCCATCTAATTATGTACGTGGTTGACCATTTTTCCTGGGGCCATCATCGGTATCAATTGAATTGCGACTGCTGTACCCTCAAACGCATGCAGGCGCAGCCAAGTGAGCCTTACGCAAAACAAACAAAAAAAACATTCTAAAAGCTCTCAGATTCAAATAATTAAATAATTCTGGCTGCCAGACCTTGCAACCGATGAGGTTGAAATTTAAAACATACTTTCCCCATGTCGGCCAGATTATAATTGTGAAGCTTCACATTTATTGATGCAGTGGTTCCAGAGTAAATATTATTTAATATTTTTCCTTCAATCCAATATGGCTGCCAAACCATGTGACCTACATCAAAAGGAGGTGAGAACTTTTTCTTTCATGGATAGGCGGCCATACATGTAAAGTTTCACCTCGATCTGTTCAGCCGTTTCAGAGAAGACTTTTAAATTATCCAATTTTCAATCCAATATGGCTGCCGAAACACGTTACCTATTATATCATAAATTTAAATTCTCCCTCAATCGGGGTAGGCCGGTAGGGTATCATGCTTGTTCAGTTTCGTGTCGATCAGACAAGGTGCATTTCTCTATCCAAGCTGGCTACCAAACCATGTGGCTTGTGACATCATAATTTTTACCGTTTATGCAGGCATGGGGTTAGATGATAGTTGCAAAGTTTTGCTTCGATTGGGTAAATGGTTCCAGAGAAAACATTATTTAATATTTTCTTCAATCCAATATGGCTGCCAAACCATGTGACATATCAATTATTCATTAACAAACTTGTATCCCCTACACATGGAGAATACGTTTGTGAAGATTCCCCTTGATCTGACCAGCCGTTCTGGAGATGTTTGAAGGTTTTCGGATAAAATCAATATGGCCACCAAACCATGTGACCTATCCATAAGAAATTAACAAACTTGTAAAAGGATGTCTTGGGGAATGTGTGTGCAAAGTTTCACCTCAATCTGTCCAGCCGTTCTGGAGAAAAAGATTTTTATTTTTAGTTTTTCAAAACAATATAGCTACTGAACCAAGTGATCTATGATGTCATACTTTTTTCCCTCTACGGTGAGTTGCATCGATGATGCTCAAGAAATTTCACATTTTTCCCTGTCGAATTTCCACCGGGATACCGCTTCACCGATGACGTCATGAAAAATCACACGTCTTCCCCATTGGGAGTTCTTCACAATATGAATATTTTTTTTATCATGGAGTGGTTTCTGAGATAGAGAGGGAGAAAAGTTTTTTTTTTTTTTTCAAGATTGCGCCTGTACCACATGACCTACGACGTCATAATTATCAATTAAGCCATCAAAGATACATACTACGGTGAAAGTTGTGTCGATCGGACTTGCGGTTCCCGAGAAAAAAAATCCCTGAAAATCACCGGCGGAATAACAAAAACTATATGTTACCCAGCCTTGTGGGCTTGGTACACTAATGAGGGTTCAATGGGGGTGGTGTATAAGGGGGTGGGGTGGTGTTCAATGGGGGTGGTGTTCACGACTACTTCAATAGCCCTAAACTTTGGGATTTTTTTATCTTGCCAAAACGAAGTTTTGAAGGCATATCAGAGGCCTATAGAGGTCCCTTTCAGCGCATAAAATTTTGAAGGTTAAGGTGAAAGGTCAAGGTCACTTTGTCGCAAATCAGGGGAGTCGACGAAACCCATATTTTTTGAGTAATTTTGATCAGATCGTCTTCAAACTTCATGGGAATATAGTTCATGGTCTGGCGCTCAGCGGATTAATTTTTGGTGGCGATTGGCCTTGACCTTCATGGTTAGCACCTAAGGTCAAACATATTTGACCCCAAGGTCAAATTTTCAAATTTTAGGAACCATATTGTGTAGTACCTAAAAATTGAACACCTCGATGAGTGCTTTCTCGATATGTCAAGCTTGAGACATTATGACGTCGTTTGGTGACGATGAGGCAAACGCATATTTTTCATGGTTACTCTGTAGAATGATTCTCATCGGAATCTCTCGTAGGCAGAAATTCCTCAAGGAGTTGCTCCTGGTGGATAGCAGCTCTGTTCACCTCAGTGTGACCTTAAAGAAGTCACACGTGGTCACCTTTTGGCAAGATACGGGTCACCCTGTGGGTGACATTGGTTTATTTTTATTTTAAACGATCCCTAAAACCATTATCTATCTATAATTACAGCAATGTGTGTGTGTGTGTGTGTGTGTGTGTGTGTGTGTGTGTGTGTGTGTGTGTGTGTGTGTGTGTGTGTGTGTGTGTGTGTGTGTGTGTGACCCCTGTTTCTCGACAACCACTGGTCTGATCTAATTGAAACTTGCCAGATATATTGCTGGGGACCTGAGGATGTGCCTTTTCAAGTTTGATATTAATCGGACAAGTGCTTCCCAAGTTATGGCCATTTATTTACCAAACCAATGACAAGACACGTTGTTGCATGGGCGTGGCCGATGGGGAAGGGAAGCTCAGCCGCGTTCCCCATTACGGGTTACAACGTACGGGCTTCCGGATAATGATGACTTCGTGTATTCTAATAATTTCTCGATTTCTTATGCGCATTTATAGATAAACACAATGCCCCAAGTTATGATCGTTTTCATATTAGACGGTGCATAAATTTCGGTAACATCAGAGTGCTGGTATGCTCCGAACCAGGAAGTAAATTTTTTTTCTCTCTCTTCTCTTCTCTTTTTGTTTTTCCTTGCCACGACATTGCGAAAAAGTAAAATACGTTGGCGCTAATTGAACAATTGGGTATTAAAACTAAATAGCGAATAATATGCAAACTTCTGGGCCACGCATGTACGGGCACGCGAGAGCGAAGAAACAGCCTGTGTGGTTGTTGTGTGTTGCTCGCGGTTTGCATATATATATATATATATATATATATATATATATTTATGTAATTTTTTTTTTATACGGGCACATACTGGTTTATTAAAATTGAAGCAACACTGTGTGGGTTACCATATCCTATGAACTCTCGTTACTACCTGTGGTTTTCACTTGATCACGAAGAGAACCCGGAGAACCGTGGAATTCGAGGAAGAGCGTTGGAGACTCGATCATGTCCAATCCGCTGTGTTGCTGGCATGCAGTCATCATATCCTTGTCCAAGAACTCTGAATCGTGAGTGAGCAAAGAACATATGAGGAAATAGATATGAGGCCATTTTGCCCATTGTGCTGGTACTGTATCCACACCTCATCAACTTGTCTTGTTATCAAGGGGGAGAAGGATAATCAGGGGTAAGCCTGGTGTTGGCTTAGTGGTTAGTAGCTGGCTTGGGATTTTAGGGTCCCTGTCGGCCATCGAATTAACACCAGGTGGGGTTGACTCAGCCTGTCATCCTTCTGAAGTTGGTGAAATCAGTTACAGTGTACTGGTAATGGGAGCATGTCCTCAGCCTACTTGCAGTTGTGGGGAGGAAGAGGGGACAGCAGCTCATTTTATTTTGTTGTTGGTGCAGGATGCTGCACTCTGCAACCCCTTTTATGAAACTCCCTGCCAGAATGTATAAGTTGGTTTGTAAGAGGGGAAAGTCTCGTGAATAGACGATCCAGATGATGAATAATGACTGGATAAAATTATTCCAATTTGTTCACCTTTTTAAACACGGATCTACTGTTCTGTTTGCTTAACCATGCACTTTGTTGCTCCAGAATCCAAGCTTTTGCTATTAGTCGGTGGACGTTAAAGATCGCACGGTGTCCTTTGTGAAGAGTCGGCGAGCTATTGCCAGCAACCTAAACAAGTGACAAATTCCTTCCCTAGCCAGCAGGGGGCACTGCATCAGCGTTACAGCCATGCCCCCAGCCAATGATGCTACCCAGCAACCTTGTGCTGTATACGAAAGAAGAAGCTGCTGCAGAAGTAATTGGTTCAGCCTGCTTTTAAAGTGGCAAAGGCCCGTTTTACAATGGGCAAGCAGTAGTGCAGCATTTCAGAGTATGCCATTCTTCAGAGGCAATATGTCACACTTATCCCATTTCATTCACTTCATGTGGATGGATGTAAGGTATGGTGCCCCATTATGTCTTGGTTTTTAGAACTCCCAAACCTCCCTCCTTTCAAATTTCCAATTTTTTTCCTTCTGCAACCATCTTGACACCCCACGTGTCCTTTTCTGCCCCTCATTCCTCCCCACACCCATTGTTTTGTCCAAGTTTCCCTCTATCTTGTCCTTCAACTCCACTTAGTGTCACACCCCTCCCCCCTCTCTCTCTCTCCACTGTTTCTATTGTCCTGATCTGTTCAGTGTACAAGCTCTTCCAGAACCATGACTGTTTTATTTTATTTTATGGGGGCTAAATTCATCCTAATTGCATCCTACTTTATTTTACTGTGTATTGTAGCTTTCAGATACATATATAGTGTGTTGAGCTATTTCCTGAGAAAAAAAATTAAAGTTTTTTTTTTTTTCTTAAAGTTTCTCCATTTTGAACTGACTGTGTAATGATAATGATCGCCGATTTTTCTCCATTGACGTCCATACGTCTTCGAGCTGAGATGGTTAGTAAGCTTCAGTTGCAACTCACCAATACGAGCAATGGGGACGCAGCTGTGCAAGATATCCACAGTTGCGTCCACGGCAGCACGGACAGAGGGGAACGGGCACACGGCGACCATGGACCCCTCGGGGAGCGCGTGCAGATGCAGAGTAGCTTGCGTGATAAAACCCAGCGTACCCTCAGAGCCAACAAACAGACTGGTAAGGTCATAGCCAGCCGCAGACTTCCTGTAACAGGTGGTTTGGTTAGAATCACAGTAATTGGTAGAGTCTAACCAGATACTTTGTGACAAAGTGAATGTTGAATCATTGATAAAATCACATTTAATTGCCGATGCTGCACACCTTTGGGAGGGATGATGACGGATGCCCCGAGTGGTGCGCTCATAAGAGCACCTCGGGATTGCGGTTGAACCAAATAGCTCATTTTGTTTCTATTTTGAGTGAAAACTGCTTGAGGAAGACGAAGATCCATACAATGTGGAGCAGATGGGAAACGACCAATTTGATTTTATAATTAAATCCATAGGCAGGTACAATAATAATGCTTAAAATCTGACCTAGTATTTTTGTTGTTTATATTTCATGTCTCCCTTCTTCATTCAGGATGAGAGATGTATTGTTTTTCTTGTTTATTTGTTCTGATTCTTTCTTTCCAACAATTGCAATGTCACACCATTACCTTAGTCCAATACACCCAGACCTCTTTCATCTTTTCAATTTTAGCTCCCATTTCATTTTACAGGGTCAAAGGTGAAATGCGATAATGGCACATTTTGTCATTTCCTTCTGTCGTCTACACAGTTGAGATTTTGTAAAAAAGGTGTTTTCAAAGAACTCCAATAGGGATGCGGAGACACTTTGGATTACATCGGGAGCCAAATTTCAAAATTGGACCCTAAATTTTGGTTTCTGCTTTGCTAAACATATACAGTATGTTTGAACCAATCCAGACAAGATTTGGTACAAACATACTTGACCACTAAGCAGGAAACATTGGTCAGATCAGGTATGGGAGCATGCACCAGAGCAGCGCATCCCTGCGTCCACTTTCCGCCCGGTCTCCAGGGGCCTCCGTCTGGCCATCCCCCAGGTAGATGCCTGGCCTATCCCCATCTCTGTGAGATGCCGATCAACCTGCAGCAACCACGAAATACGTCGTCAGCCCATTGGACTCCTCCATTCACGAGGGTCCCTTGCTGAGAGAATCTGGTGAGCAGGATCAGCGTCGGGAAAACGTGCCACATGTCCATACAGCCACAGCTGATGCTCACGGACGATTCAGGTAACAAATCTCATCCGATTCTCTCAGATGAGATTTGTTGGACACAAAGTCCGACCCGTGATAACCAAGGATTCTCCAAAGAGACCTTGAACCGAAGTAGTTCAGTCTCTGTCTCAGATCCCTGATCAGAGTCCAAGTCTCACATCCATAGAGCAAGACTGGAAGCACCAAGGACCTGAAGACTCGGACTTTCGTCCTCCCGCAAAGGTACCGGCAGCGCCACACCCCATGATCCAGTAAATCCATGACTCCCCAGGCCTGACTCAGATGTCTATTGACCTCTGGCTCAGCCAGCAGAGACATGAATATCACTGCCAAGGTAGGTGAATCTCTCAGTGACCTCAACATCCTCACCACAAATGGTAACAGACAAGATAGCAGCATCTAAGATGTCATTGGAAGCCTGGATCTTAGTTTTGACCCCGGAAACCTGTAATCCCAGCAGCTCCGACTTCTCATTCAGCACCCCGAGGGCCCTCGAAAGGATATCCAGAGTCTGCATCATCTGCGAAATCAAGGTCAGAAATCTTGACCCTCTCAAACGACGCACCGTAGCTCGATCTCTCCATCATCCTCCCCAGAATCCAGTCCATACAAGTACTGAAAAGTGTTGGGGCTAATACATACCCCTGACAAACTCCAGTAACAACTGGAAATGTCAGATGGTACCACCACACTTCACAGCACTCTCAGTACCAGAGTGTTGTTCAGACATCAGATCGATCAGTTTTGGTGGCACCCCACGAAGCCAGTGAATCGGAATGCCTCTGGAGGATTCTCAGTCGAATGCTTTGCATTGATCAATATAGGCTGCAAGCAACCTCTGCTGAAACTCTCGTCTGGGTTCGGTGATGACCTGAAGAGCAAGGATACAATCAATCATTGACCTCTGTGGTGTAAAACCTGACTGCTCTGGGTGCTGGTGCTCAAGCAGATGGTGGCAAACCTATCAAGGATTATCCGAGCAAAGATCTTGCCCGGTACTGAGAGCAGCGTCACCCCTCGATAGTTGTTGCTGTCCTGGCGATCACCCTTCCCTTTCCAGAGAGAGACAAGGCCCCTCTTCCAGTCAGTTGGGATGATGCCTGTGTTCCAGGCAGAGCACAGAACTGTATGCAACGACACGAGTGCAGCATTTTCACCAGCCTTGAGAAGTTCAGCATGGATGCCACAGATCCCAGGGACTTTATCCCATTTCAACCGGATCACCGCAGCCTGTGTTTCCACAAACGAAGGTGGATCACGGTTGATTGGTGGGTCAGCTTGGTACAGCCGTTGAAAGTAACCTGCCCTGTGGGCCTTCACTTCAGACTCTTCTGTCAAGAGCCCACCACCCTCCTCTCGAACTGCAGTTCACCGAGGGATGGGCTTGGAGGAACGCAATGCACAAATTCCCCTGTAAGGAGGATGAGAATCACTTGCCCACAGGTGATCCTTTCCAGCCAGCTTGACATTGTGGAGGTTAAATCTCTTTAAAATTGTCAAACCAGCCTCAGCTTGCTTGAAGTGATGATTGTGCTCGAGATGACTCAGTTTCTTCATCAGGTTGGGTTTCTTTCTTAAAGTAATTGTAGATGCTCATGGCCTTTCTTCTTATAATGGATTATAATCCACTGGAGCAGTTTTCTCATTCTGATCTTCAATCCAGACTCTCAATCTTTTCTCCATTTTTTTCCTCAACAAGGGTATCTCTCCTGCTGACGTATGAGGTTGAAATTCGGCTCCTGCATGGATGCTGGCACAGATTTTATCTTTGGACTTCCTATTGTCCTGATGGTCGATTCATTAACACCATGTTGCCTGGCCAAATATGAAGCAGTAACTGTTCTCGGAATAGTTACCGGATTATAGAGACATGTACACTTTTGCTTTCATTTATAAGAAGATTCACCCTGGGGTGCCAAGGAAGACTTTTTACAAACTAAGTCACGCTGAACTATTTTATGGCCTTGTATGACTTTGGAACTACTTTTGCTAATGAGCAGACCTTGATTAGGTGGCCACCTGTTTTATGCGGTCACTCTCAGTATTACTCTTTGCAATGACCAACATTTTGGAATACATAAAATAATCTCGATTATGTGGCCACCCGTCTTATGTGGCCAAAATACTTGGCATTCAGGTTTGCAGAGATAAATATTTTGCAACGTTGCAATAACCTTGACTGTGGCCACTCAGCAATACTATTCACATTGTCCAACATTTTGTAATATCGGTTTTTATCTTTTGATGCATCCTATTCAGTTCTGATAGAGTTTTCAAAAGGGCAGTTTTGATTCTGCACGGGGCAAAGTTTATTCACTACATTTGTTGTCAACGAGTCCAAATGATGGGAAATTGTGAGGTCATGTATTGTATTCGCGATTGTAGTCCGAACAAAGCTTGTGGGAAAGTTCAAGAATTTCTCCACGTTACGTATGGGACATTCAGAAAGTTTAACCCTCTGAAAAGCAATTAAGATAGTCATTGATTTCAGTGATTTTTATTCTAATGTTGGGCATATGTCATTAGTTCTTGGAATGATTATGTAATTAAAGAAAACCGGGTGCGTTACGTATGTGACCACAAGAAACACGATTTCTCAAAGAAATATGTTCAAATTCAAAGTTCTCTGAAAGTATTTTATCAATCACCAGAATTTTCATTGTGGAATAAGTTGAAACACTTGCGTAACTCATCACAGATTCTTTTACAGAAAAAATACACAGTGGTCCATCCATCCATCCATCGGGACCATACTCTGTGTAGAACATTGGTGCTGCATAAGCAGTATCCTGGGCTATTGGACACAATCCTGGACGGGTCGCCACTCCGACACAGGATACCAGCATGCTAGCACTCATTGTGCTGACCTCGGAAGGATGACAGGCAGAGTCAACCCCACCTGGTATTAATTCAACATCCGAGTGGGATTTGAACTCGAGATCCTTGGATCCCAAGCCCACCACCATAACCATTAAGCCAACACCAGGCTACACAGTAGTCAAGAGATTAATTAGTGTTAATGAAAGACGCGTTACGTATGGGACAAAAAATCTCCATCGACTTTACATGCGATATATACATCGTTGGTGTAAATAGTTTTTCATAACACAATCAACAGGCTTGAGCATATTTTGACACAAAGATCCAACATTTAACTTTTGGAAACTCAACAATTCATGTAATCGGATCTGAAATAAAGTAATCATCTGATTATTAAGTTTTAATAATGCAAAATTAATTTAAATTAGAATCATATTAACCATGGTTTGCAAGTTTTTCTGATGAAAATGGAATGCACAAGTTTATTGTGGACATGCACAAAAATCTATGATGTATAGAAGGTGATCAAACCTGGACAGGACACATAGGACAGATCTGTTTCAGTGTGTGTCCAAGGAATGAAAATATACACAAGAATTCGCATCGAGTAATTTGTTGGTAATTAATTATTATTTTTTAATGCTCACATAGATTTTCGTTTTGATTTGTCTCAGGACCTCAGGGCTTTTGTACATGCAATAGAAGTAATGATATTTGTCGATATAACCATTTATCAACGAGATCGAAAATATCTACTTCCACTGACACAAGGGAATAGAAGAAGGTATTTTGTTCATCTTACAGGCAGGAAACACGTTGGTTTATGGGTATTGATTATATCGACACTAAAAAAAAGACATTCCCTCAAAAAATATTATTAATCCCGACAGATTGAATTGGAATCTGCTAACCAAGGTGGGAAGCACGGAGAAGCTCGAAGCACACGGACGTTAGCGTACTCCCATCAACATACGGTACTTGTTCTACCTGTCCGCCGACATGGACAGACATGAGCTTGCAAGGATCGATCTCCATTTTCTCTGCTTGAACAATCGCCCAGGTCAAATTTGAATCACCTTGTATAAAACCACCAAACAAAGGAAGGATGCTACCTTTTGTTCTGTGTGATGACTTGACGTTTTATCTTAATTCCAAATTTTTAATTTGTTTTGCTCAATGGATGATGAGTGACAAAAGTTTAAAATGGAACAAGTCTCTTTAACAACACCAAATAGGCTAAACCAAACTGTTACATGTGTGGTGTTCCCATGTGAGATGTCAGGTTCAAATTACAAATATAGTGTCGATATTCTCCGAACGATCTTGTCCTGCATGTGATACGTGTACAAGCTCCTCACAAGCCTCAGATGTATGAGGAACTAGAAATGGCACTCAGTGGAGCGCATACCTCCGCCCGATTGAGCAGATCTGGATCCGGACTTTCATCAAAATCTAATCGGCTTATTCTCTTCACCTACCCAACGTATCCACGAAGTTTGGGTACGACATCATGGAATCTTTAACATCTGGTAGCCGGGGACACCCAGTTCAACGTCCTTCAGCGGGATGGAACTTATTGATGTGTCGCCCTGCCTGCGAAATACCATGATGACGGTTTGTAACTGGGTGGGGATGTGTACCTCGAGGCTATCCTGCCTATCCCTTGTTATCACAGTAGGTATAAAAAGGGAGAAACTGATCAGAACCTGAAAACCTACCAAAGGGCAAGCCTTAAAAGTTATCTGTATCACGTGAAATGATGCAACGAAAATGGAAAAGATGACCAAAATAAGAGTACAGTTACAGTTTCCTTGTAGTCCGGCAGGTTGACGTGGAGGTAGTGCACTTACCTTTAGGACAGACAGAATCTAGGTTCGATTCTAAGCTCAGCTATAAACTGTTAGATCGGCACTTCGCAGGCAGGGTGCTTTAACACAAAATTCTTGACGGACAAAGCTGGGTACCCCTGCTGCACGGATGAGCTGGTGGACATTAAACACCCCAATCTGTCTTTCACGAAGAGTAGATGAGTTAGCGCCGGCACCCTGAAATTAGATTCCTGAACATAAATCAACCTTCAGTTCAAAGTCTGGTCCGACAAGCCGCATTCTTCTTTTTTTTTGTATGCAGCATATAGCTGTGGTGAGCATCATTTGTTGGGGGCACAGCTCTGCTGCTGATGCAGTGCTCCCTGTAAGTTAGAGGAGAAATTAGGAATTTGGTCAGGGGTTAGCGATAGCTCACCTACTCTTCATGAAGGACACCCTGGGATCTTTAACATCCACCTACTAATACTGGCAGGTGCATCGCCTAGTTTAATGTTCATCTGACAAGTGGAACACACACTGATGGATCATTCTGCCTGTGAATCATCAGGATGGCAGTTTGTAGCTGGGCCGAGATTCAAACCGATTAGAAAGCTCAGAGACGAGTGTGCATACATTTTGGCTATCCTGTCAGCTCAGCTGGTTTGTGAAAGACGTGAACCAAACACCCGTGAAAGTTGTGGCCATTAAAAGTATAGGTAGCAGGAGTTGCAGTTACCTGGCACGGCAGTCCTTTCCTGCTGTATTCATTATCCGCCCGTCTGCAAGCACCACTTCCAAATTGAGCGTGTTATGCCTCATGGTACCGTATCGAACGGCATTTGTGCCCGATGCCGCTGTTGCCACCATGCCGCATAAAGAGGCATCTGCTCCAGGATCTGTAAACATGTTCAGAGACAGGTTCCAAGGCTGTGGTGAGTGCCTGGGTAAGGGCTATGGGGTTATTTTCTTGGTGTACAAATCAATATTAGGGCAGGTATGTATGCACTCTTCTGACCAACGGGAAAGGTAAGCCCGGAAGATGCGATCTCGTGGTTGAGTTTTGAACGCGTGACTCCTGACTGCACGGTGGCATCTTGATCCTCGGGGTGGACGATCACCACGTCTGCCATAGCAGAGAGGTCAAAACAGACACCACCCTGAAAAGGTGGCATTCAGAATTACCACACAATAATTGGAAGGAGGATGAGTAGATAGTCAAGCTTGAAAGAAGAAGAGCTGCTCCTTTTGCGTCTTTAGACGCATCGGGTATCGGTATCCTCATCGAGTATCTTCCGACACAGGATACTTGAATGAATCATTCTTCCCAGTAAGCTGGTACTCATTTTGCCGACCTCGGAAAGATAACAGGCTGAGTCAACCCACCTGGTGTTATCCTAACGGCATGAAAGGGGCTTAGACTTGGGACCCTAAGATTGAAAGCCAGTCACCTGAATCGTTAAGCCAACACCAGGCTCAAGCATGAAAGTATGTAAAGCAAAAGTGAGGTTGAGGTGATGATTCGTGAAGAGTTTGATGTTAGATCGAGTAAAACGAAGGAGGTGGTAATGAGAAAATCCTCAAACTTTCCTGTGGAGCGGAAACACCACCCTCAAGACCCGTGCCCGTGCCAAATGGAATCATCGGCACGTGCTGTTCGTGGCACAGCCGGGCACAGGTGGAGACTTCCTCTACGTTTTGAGGCCACACAACCACATCAGGTGGACAGCAGCTGTGGTTGTTTGAGAAAAAGCACACGGTTACATCATTCAGCACAACAATACTCCTTGATGAAAGGTTTTTGTGCAAGTACTGGTATGTACACATTCTGATGGTTACAAACCAAGACTTGTAGACAAACTAGTGGACTCTCGATTTACATTTAGCATACAAAATTAATTCAGGACGATGTGGTTTCACATTGTCCAGCGTTGGGTTTGAATCCAAGTGCTTCATAAACTTCACGAAAAACAAAGAGAAGAGGAAAAATGCACAACGACCCGAAATTGAAGAACACGTAACCAGGCTTACGGGTGGATGGACTCATCTTGTCCGTGCTGCCATCTTGCGGTGTCCGATACCGAAACGTTGGTGCTCCCAACCACACGATCCAGCGCCGCCGCGAGCGTGTCCGGCACAGCCTTCGTTCAGTGTGACGGATAGAAAATTGGAACCATGACAACCTCACATACTTTACATTTCAACAACATCAGAGAAGTTGTGATTATTTTGGTTTGAGGCATGTTAAAAAGCACCTGTTTTTAAAGGGGGTCAGTCTATGACATCATACAAAGAGTAAGGTGAAGGAGGATGGGTATCACCTAACATTGGAGGGTTACGGGGATAGAAAGGACAGAGGGTGAGTATAAAGGATGACATGAGATGGTAGTGTTATCCTGACTGCTACCTGTAGCCCGGTAAAGAAGATTCCCGATTCAGGGAAGCAAAGCAATTCCAAAGGCAAGATAAATGAAGAATAATGGAATGGAGGTGAAGAGTATGTCTGGATTTTTTAAGGCAAACAAAGAGGATATGACTGGAAGATTGACCGACATCAGACCAGCATCTGGATCAGTGGTTCCCAACCTGTGGTACGCGTACCACTAGTGGTATGCGAGGGCCTTCCAGGTGGTTCGCGAGTACTTTTGGGCTCAACCTATAAAAAAAATGATTTGGCCTGATACATCTGGGAACCCTGACACACAGCAAAGACGAAGCACAAGGAATGCTCTCCTATGAACATCTGGGTGACCATGGCCTCCTCGTACCCGACACTAGCCCGTCACGCTGTTCCCCAGCTACTGATTTTCCCCCTCTACGTGGGAGTGCGAGCAGGGGTTCTCAGCCATGATGACCATCAAGTAAAAGAGCCAGAACCGTCTTGCTGCGCCCGGGCATGATTTCCGATGTGCTGTGAGCAAAGTTATGCCCTGCGTCGACCAGCTGGTGGAGAAGAAACAGATGCAGCTCTCGCATTAAATTTTGTTCTTTGTTGACAGTTAGTTCATTTGTGTGTTCTACTTGTGAATAAATCGAATTGAGTTTTTCTGGAACCAGGTGGTACGCGGCAACGGTATGGGACCTCCAAGTGGTACTCGATCAGAAAAAGGTTGGAAACCACTGATCTAGATCCTTTTCCAGATGTACAGATGTATCACCGCAGGCCATCATCGTCATCCACATGATCATCGAATAAGGATTTCGGTGATGTTCTGTATTTGGGCTGACAGGATGGTCTAGACCTAGAGGTACACATACTCGCTTCGAAGCTGTCTGTTCTGGATTTGAATCCCAACGCAGCTATACACAGGTAGTGCGTGTGCTCCCCCTCGGGTGGACGTTACACTGGGGGTCCCACCTGCGATCATTTGGGGAACGTTTAAGACCACACGGTGTCCTTCGCGAAGAGTAGGCGAGCTATCGCCAGCATCCTGAATTTTTTTTTTTTTTTTTGCAAATTCTTGCCTTAACCGTAAACAAACTTCAGGCCTCGCCAGCCGGTTCGTGAAAGACTAGGGCCAAGTTTCCACGGGCCAACCCCACAAATAATTACTCCCGTTAAATAGGTGATGCCCTTCAGTTCCCGATCCCTGCCCCCAAGTCCAGGCGGACGCACCTGTCTGCCTACAAGGGCTCAAGTTGCGCGGACCACCATTGGTGACTGTAGTTTTGAGCAGCTGAATGACCCCCCCCCCTCCTCCTTGTACAGCTTGGACCTGGACCCCGGGGGGCTTTAGAACCCCGAGACCCACAGTCACATGCAAACGGAGCAGGTACTCTGAAGTCAGGGACGTAGAGTTGAAGTTAATGAGTCTTGTCCTTCGAACGTTCAAGTTCAAGTTCGTTTACATCCATTTTGTTTCCACCATGTCAGTGTACACACAATTAAGAACGTATGTCATTTCGCGGAAGTTTTGTTTCCTTCGTGATATTAACCATGCACGTGGTTTCGTCACACATACGTCATCTCTCTCGCGCACGTAAAGGTAAATCACGAAGACCTGCAAGGCGCGGTGTCCTCTCGTGAGATGCAGACCCGGGCGAACCAAACGTAACATGGCGAACGATGATCAAGCTGTCCGTCGCTCCAGTATGGGGGTTCGAACTTCAAATCGCAGCGTCAGACTGCTCCGCGCGTAACAATGTCACGTGATCACCGAACACCGCCGTGCTTTCTCCGCCCACCCCGCGCGGCCGTGCCAATGACGTCATGAAACGGGAAAAGAAATTTAATCGTCAAAAGCAAAAAAAAAAAAAAGGCATCAATTTTAAAAATCACAGGCCGTTTGGAAAAGGTTCCAAAAACCAATCTGTTATTGAACCCCTCGAATGTATATCGATCACGACAGAGGGCTTATTATTATTATTATTATTATTATTATTATTTTTTTTTTTAACTTTGTAAAAGGACCGCGATGAATTACTTATGCGGTTTATGTTTCCATGGCGGTATAGTTTGGCGCAGAGATTTATCCGAAATTATTCAATGCGTAAATAATTCTGCTTATAATGACCGTTGTTCGGATTATTTACAAATCAACGCTTTCCATGAGATTTTTTTCTTCATTTAAATTCACCAAAGAATGGCAATTACCACGAAGATAAATACCACGAAGGTGTTTTTCAGTTGCCAAGTTTCTTGCACAGCGCTCGCCAAGTCGTTTAATTAAAAAAAAAAAAATATATATATATATATATAATTTAATATATATCAATTTTTTTGGAAGTTATTGTAAAAGATGTTGTTGATGGAAACATATCATCAAAACACATGAAGCTGGAAAAATAAAATACGACACGAAATTTTTTTTTTCCTACTACCGGACGTGACGTCATTCCTTCTTCCTGCCATCATGGTGACGAGCTGGTTTTTTTTTTTTCTTACTTCGTACAAAAATCCGGACTTTGAGCTAATTGGGAGAAATATTCCGATGCCTGATAATCATTTTAGGAAGCGATGGTGTCGGATGTTAATGATATGATTGTTTGATTCGTGGGGAATGTTGGAAACTCGATGTATTTGTTTTTTTAAAATCTCGTTTCAATGTGTGCTGAACTTCTTCGCGGCCTAGTGCACATGGCTCGTGTTCAGCCTTTACCTCACGGATGGATTTATTTAATCCCTTCCGCGGCCTTTTGCACTTTTTAAGATGCGATTTTATTTTTTTATAGATCCAATTCGAACGTATTTTCATTTTTTTTAACTCTTCTGATTAATCCTGAATTGAGCGAGTCGACGATTAACGTCGCGGTTACTCCTTTCATGCTCTTCTTCTACTTCTTCTACTTCTACTTCTTCTTCTACTTCTACTTCTTCTTCTACTTCTTCTTCTTCTACTTCTACTTCTCCGTTTTAATGTTACATTAAAACCCAACTCGAAAGGAACCAACCTTTTACTACTGCCCTCCGATAAATGAGCTCACCTGTTGTTGGTTTCCACCTGCAGGTATTCAAACGCTTTGTGGAACTCGGCCGCATCGCCCACGTGGGTTATGGTCCTCATGCGGACAAGCTGGTGGTGATCGTCAATGTTGTCGATCAGAACCGGGTGTGTATGAACAGATCATTCCACACCAGCTGTAACAACCAACCTACATGTGTTTAACCAACTTCGAGCTTCGCTTGTCAACACCAAATACACAAAACATCACATGGTGTGTATATATGTATATATATATATATATATATATATATATATATATATATATATATATATATATATATATATATATATATATATATATATATATATATATAATTGTTTTCATTGTGGAAGAGGTGGGTGCGACCTGAAGATCTTGCTCGTCAGACTTTGGTCAGGTAGACATTGACAAGCCAGGAATTTCAAATTTATCCAAGGTACCAGTTCTCAATGGTTTGCTCTATCGGAACGATCACGTGGGATTAGAAAATCCCATGGGATCCTTATTCCCCAATCCCAAACCATGATCATTTCTCCCCTCATTTAACCTACTCCTCCAATCCCTTCTCCTTCCAAATTCCCAGTTTTTTTCTGAGTTTCCTTCTGTATCCATCTTGTCCTCCCCTACCCCTCTCCCCCTCCCCCTCCCAACTCCCAATTCCTCACCACACCCATTGTTTTGTCCGTCTTCCTCTATCTTGTCCTTCAAGTCTGCTCTTGGTGCTTCCTCCCTCCCTCTCTTGCTGTTCCTTTTGTCTTGTTACATCCTGATCCATTCAGTGCACTCGCTTTCCCACAAACCTTGACTATGTATTCAAAAAAATAAAGGAATTTAAACCATTAACTAATTATTTCTTGTAGAAAGGACGAGCAACCTTCAGGTGCCATTTTTGAAGGATGGCAGACTGTAATCCGCTCTCGTGTTTGCAAACCAACGACGTGGTCTCGTCGGGAATCAAACCCAAGTTTGTTTGTTTTTGGTGGGGTTTCTCTCCTGAGTCATGTCGAGGTCATGTAGAGTCCATACCCCCTGAGAGGTGGGAGATTTACGAGGCCAAGACATGCAAAAATGTAGATGTATATATATATTTATTTTATTATTAATAAGACATATTCTCTTAACCAATTATATGTCCTTGTCGTTATGTATGATACTCTTTCCAAAGTGTGGTCTGTGGTGGCAGTTTCTTGTCTTGGGTTACAATCCTGGCCAGGTCTCCGCTCCAACATGGGATTGAATGGTTTTTGCATTATGCACTCGTGTAACAACGGAGTCAAACATGCAGTCACCGGACTGCATTGTCTCGGTCAATTTTAATCAGAACCAATGCTACTGGTGGGTCAATCTCCATCGACAAATTGATGTTAAAAATAAAATCTAATACAGGAAACAGAACTGAGAAACGTTTTCCTTTGCTATGGCAATACATACCTTCACAAGAAAAACCTGGTGGGGATGTCAGCTGCAAAAATCCCTTTGCATAATGATATGTGATATCTTGTTGGTGTATTTTATACAATGGATCACTGTTGTGTTTGTTCAGCCTGGGACAAAAAATGTAGAGGAACCACTTTGTTAACAGTCGTTTGTACTTCGTCGAACCTTTTTGTTATAAAATCACACGATTGTTCTCCTTTTACAGGCTCTGGTCGATGGACCCTGCTCCGGGGTGAAAAGACAAAGCATGCCGTTCAAAATCTTGCATCTCACAGATTTTGTCATCAAAATCCCTTATGGGTAAGCACTGATCTCGACAAGCCATGGCTATGGAACAGAGGTGCAGTTTTAATGGATTCGGTGAATGTATTGCTCGGTTCGCCTTGGACACTGAACAGATTCCCCGTCGAATTGGTGTTCAAAGTAAACGACTCGTTACCCTTTTCTCAATGACTCTGTCCATGGCTATCAGGGCTCACCTTTCCTTTATTGTCCAACTCTGCAAAGGTTAACTCTTCAGACAACCTCATAAACCCCAGAATTAGGTTGTACCTGAATGGACAACTAGACTTCATGAAGGCTCCTGCCAGTCTGTCGGCGGACAGGTAGAACGATGGACGTAATCGATGCAACGGAGAAGCTGATGCTTTGTCATTCATTGGAGGAAAAAACAAAACAAACTAGAACGGGACTCAGTGGAGCGCACACCTCCACCAGGATGAACAGCTTACGTTTTGTGTCCCACCGATAGGCCTCTACATCCGGGTCTGCATCCAGGCCTGAAGCAAAATCTAATCGGCTCGTTCTTGTCACTTACCCAACTCCTTCACCATGTTTTTTTTTTATTACCCGTCCACAACTTTTTGAAGTGTCATGCTGTACATCCTTTTTTTTGCCCCCATCTCTCAATGGTGAAGATTCACTGAAAAAAAATAATAAAAAAAATTATCGTATCCAGATCCGGATCTTCACCAAAAGCGAATCGATTCGATCGTGTCACATATTCTTCGTCCAGCTCCGGTGGTGGAGCTAAAGGCCCGGTCACACCTTGACGTTTTAGCCAACGTATGCCGATTTTTGAATTTTTTTTCTAAAACGCTGGCACACGTTGAATACGTTATGGGTAAGTTTTGATAACATTGAGAGCACGCTGAAAAACACTGCCATACGTCGTTGTACGCTGGCTTTAAACGTTGTACTTTTCGGTTGTCCTCAAATTTTTTCATGCTTGAAATTTCACGACGTATGCCGGCGTATGACTCGCACGTTCCGCTACGCTGGCCACAAGTTGTAGGCACGGTCTGCGATCGTTGACAGACGTCAACACATGCTACTTGTAAGTTAATCATAAGTTGAGACACGCCGAGGTAATGTTTAGCGTACCCGAAACTTATTTCTAACCTATGATTAACGTGTTGTTGGCACGTTACGCGATCGTTGCCACACATCGACAGACGTTATTTTTAAGTTACTCATAGGCTGAAAGACGTCGGTATAATGGATCGTCCTTGCGTCAGCGTCCACGGCCACGGCCAGGACACTTATTTGCAGCATTCTTCAAACTTTTCTTCGGCATGACGAGGATGTTCACACTTCGATGTCTAGCTTGGCTATGATTCCAATTGTCCATCGGCAGCGTCTATTTAAAATAGTCGAGTTTGAGCGTTTTAACACGTTCAGAAGAAACGCTTCAAATTTCCAAACCCCAGCGTCAAAAAACAAAGGCAAGTGACAGCAATTTAAATCGTTCATTGTAAACAATGAAAATAGCTGAGTGGTACCGTTTAAAAGTCGTTGAGTGTAAAAAAAATCCAATTGTTGAGCGCAAGCGTCTACTTTCAATAGTGGAGATGCAGCCATTTAAATCGTTGAGTGTCAGCCAATGAACCTACCCGTGGACACGCGGACGCAAGGAGGATCCATCATAACCCACACCCTCCCGCTCACACCCACCTACTACTGCCAACATGAACAAACTACTACTAATACTAATACTAATACTGATACTGTTACTGTTACTGCTGACATGGACATCGACTCAAAAAGGACTCGAAAACACTGTTGGTTTCCCCTTTTATGAGCAGCATTTTTATATACCAATTCCCCAAACCGCTGGGAACACGTCTTTATATGGCAGTTGTAAGTTAGAAACACGTTCATTTATTTTTTTTGGCGACCGGAAGACGTCATTAGAATACATCTACATACGTTGATGTGTGTTGGGACTACGTTAAGAATTGGTTCAAAGCACGTCAAACATAAGTTAGAAATAAGTTTCGCGTGAAAAAGACATTACCGCGACGTGTTTCGACTTATGAGTAGCTTATAAGTAGCGTTTGTGGACGTGTGTAAGCGTCCGCATATCGTGTGTAAAACTTATCCCCATCGCATGCGGAACGTGTGTCATACGCTGAGTACGTCGTAAAATTTTGAACATGTTTAAAATTTCTTGACATACTCTACTTACTACGACTTATGATAGCGTACTTTAGCGTTGTACTCACGTATACCAAACTTACTCATACCGTATTTGACGTGCCCCAATGTTTTAGACACATTTTTCTTAGGTCGGCATACGCTGGCAAGATCGCCAAGGTGTGACCGCGATGTTGACACTTCCATTTCTACGGCAGTTATGATTTGAATCGTTGTGCGTCAGCCTTTTAATAGGCTACGTCACGACATCGTCGGCGATGCGTGCAACGCGCTATGCCGAAGTTAGACTATCGTTGGGCATCGGTTGTGTAGGCCGACAACAGGTTCAGCATTCGTTGGTATAAGTTATCTATAACACAACGAAACGTTCTGTGTCCATTACTAATATGTTATACATACGACCAACTCGTTATGAATACGTCCGAATCTTAAAAAAAAAAACATCAAAAGTTCAACGTAAGCCAGCGTTTTACATACATTTTAATACGTTGCCATCGCTGGCTAAAACGTCAAGGTGTGACCGGGCCTTAAGATAAACATCCATTTGGTTATATGTGAGTTTGATGTAGTTGTCCTTGTTATCGTTAATTTTGTTTCTATGTTGTAGGTGTCAGCAGAAGGCAGTACGTGAGGCTTGGGAAAAGGCCGACATTACCAAGCGTTGGCAGGCGAGCAGGTGGTACCGCAAGATAGAAGCTCGGAAAAGGGTATCAGAATACGACTTGCACTCCCCATTCTTTTAATCTCGAGTTTGCCATTTTCATCTGATTCTGTTGTTTCCACTCGGTGTTTGTGTTGCTTTGCAGAAAGCCAATATGAATGATTTTGATCGGTACAAGTTGATGAAAGTCAAGAGAATGGTGAGTGTCTTTGTTTTGCCTTGTAGCTTGTTTGGCAGATGACAAATTGTTTTGTTGCACCACTTTTAATGGAGAAGCGGTGGAAAAAGTTGATGAACCACCAACTAATTAATTTTGATTTCCTCTCTTTCTAAAATAGTTTTGAAGTTGTCAAAGTGAAAGCGATGTTACGTTGAGATATTGGAAATTGCATTGATACGAGATGGGTTATCATGTTTCTAATCATAGGATGTTCAGCTTTTGAACATTTTTTTTTTCTTCCTTCCTCCCTCCTTTCCTCTTCTCTCCTCCCCCCCCTCCTCCACACCCACCTCCCACCCCATGAAGTCGAGCCTCGTGATGGAGGATAAAATGGCAATGGGTTCGTATGAACAAATCTAGTACGAAACAGGTGGGAAGACCTTCAAAAAATAGTTCAAATACGTTGCATCAATAAACTAATGATACATTTCCGGAACAGATGTCCTCGGCTTTTAATAACAAGTTTTTAAGAGCAGGGAAGATTTGGCCTTTTTATTGTCGGGTCAGGTCGGGTCAGATTACATCTGTGACTTGCCACAGGAACCATGTAAACCTGCAGGAACCTGTTTCATGGTCGGATTGTCGGCGAATACACCGTCTCCCCCACCAGGTTTCCTGGTGAAGAGGGCGTATGATATGGACACCCAGCAGGATTAAAAACAATATCTGTCAAAGGGTGGAGGAGGTCCTTGTGAACCAACGGCCATTATTATCTGGTGCTCAACTGTGTCTGTGGACGTCTTCCTGCAGTTGGGTTACTTCTTATTAGGAGGTTGGTGGCAGGATTTGCACTCCGGTCACCGTAAAACCCTTCATTCCGCAAAACGTACTACAAAGAAATCTGAAAACCCACTCCGTGGGAGTACCTCCTGTGCAGCTAACCGGATGACGGGATAGGGGCAAAGCCTTCATTACCCCCAGTCTTTGACGATAGGAAAATCACGGGGTAACCTTCCCGGGTCAGGTTGCGGTAGTGTGTGTTGGGGTGGTGCTAAGGTGGAGTTCACCAGAAGGCGGTCCCTTCGGGTGGGTGCCTGGAATGTCCTATCCTGAAGAGAGGATGATCACCTGTCTCTGTCATCATCTGAGCCGAAGCATTTAGACATCGGTATTGCAGCACTCTATGAGGTTCGGAGACCGGATTGCGGTGAGATCATGGTGGGTGGTTACACCTACTATTGGTCTGGTCGCTCTGATGGTTACCATGCCCAATTAGTTGCTGTAGCTGTGTCCAATAAGCTGATTCCAATGATAATTGAGGTAACACCGGTCAACAAGCGTATTATGAGATGAAGGATTCGTCACTCCTTGGGTGTCGTTTCTCTGGTCTCTGTATATGCTCTGACTGAGGCGAGTGATCTCACCGTGAAGGACACATTCTGTGCCACGCTCGAGTCTGTGGTTGATCACTGCCCCAGGCGAGATACTCTTCTAGTCTTGGGGGATTTCAGTGCATCTACTGGAATTAATAGGGATGGTTAGGAGACGTGTGTTGATCACCATGGGTCTGGAACTGTGAACCAGAATAACACCCAAGTTCCTTGACTTTGCAAGAAGTCATGGACTTCGGGTGGCTGGATCATGGTGTCAGCGCCCACAGGCTCATCGCTGGACTTGGTATTCCAACGCTGGTGGTGTGGCAAAGGAGATTGACCATGTCCTCATTGACGGTCGTTGGAGGATGATCCAGAACTGCAGGGTCTACCGGAGTGCTCAGTTCCTCAATACTGACCACAGGCTTCGTGCAGCAACTCTGAAGTTGCAGATTAAATCTAGGAGAATGGTACCATCCCAGCCTTGGCTGGATGATGGGAAGTTCATGGATGAGAGGGTAGCTGAGGAGTTTGCGAACAGGCTGAGTTGAGATTTGGGGGGGGTCTGGTTGCTTTGGATCCTGAAGAGTTGTGGAGTGCCTTCAAGACCACCATCCTTGATGTTCCTTGATGATTTTGATGGATGTATTGGATGGAACTCACCGTAGGGCGAAGAAGAATGTTTTCTCGAGGGTCACTGAATACCATTGACCAGAGTCGCAGGGCCAGGCTGAATGGCAGAGCTGAGCTGTTCAGAGAGCTGAAGCGTAAAACTGTACATGTGCTAAGTGTGGACAAGGAGGCTTACGTGCGAGGAATCTGTGAGGGGGTAGAGCATGACCTGTGGTCAAGTGATTCTCGTCCTGCTTACAGGGGAATTCACGCATTGCGTTCCTCCAAACCCGCCCTCGGCGTGCTGCAGTTAGAGCGGAAGGTGGTGGGCTCTTGACTGAGGAGTCTGAAGTGAAGGCCCGCTGGGCTGGTTATTTGGAGCGGCTGCACCACGCTGATCCACCAGCTGTCAATGTGGATGTCGGCGGTGTTACAATCCCTATGGTTGACCCTCCAATCAACCGTGATCCACCTTAGTTTGTGAAAAGACAGGCTGTGGTGAACCGTTTGAACTGGGGTAAAGCCCCAGGGATCTGTAGCATCCATGATGAACTTCTCGAGGCTGGTGGATATGCTGTGCTCTTGTCATTGCACACAGTTCTGTGCTCTGCCTGGAACACAGGCATCATCCAATCCCAATCTGAGACGGCGACTTAATTCCTTTGGTTACCAGGTCTTTTCGGAGAATCCTTGGCTATCGCTGGTCAGACTTTGTGTCCAACGAGCGGTTGCTGAGAGACCCAAATGAGATTTGTAACCTGCATCGTCTCTGAGCGTCAGCTGCGGCTGTTTGGACATGTGGCTCGTTTTCCTGACGCTGCTCCTGCTCACCAGAATCTTTCAGCGAGGGAGTCTTGTGAGTGGAAGAGGCCAACGGGCCGATCACGTACCTCATGGTTGCAGCAGGTTGATCAGCATCTCAAGGAGATGGGGATGGGCCAGGGATCTGCCTGGGGGATGGCTCGACGGAGGCTCCTGGAGTACCGGCAGAAAGTGGACGCAGTGATGCGCTGCTCCGGCGCATCCTCCCATACCTGACCTGAATTGACCTGATCTGAAGATGGCGTCTGGTCATTACGTAACCCGGAACCGGCAGCTGAAAAGTAAATCTTGAATCAAGAAACCATAATGTGGGGTTATCGAGTTGTTCCAGTACGCTCCTTGGCTTGTATTTTGTCATAGGTTGTGGTGAGTTTATATATTTATTTATTTTTTGTTGCATTGTTTTATGAGTCTGGTAGGATGGCCCGGAGGTATGTACACTCACCTCCAAGCTATCTTACCCGGATGGTGAAATATTTAAATCTGAGTCTTGGAGTTGGATCTTGTGGTTTGAAGGAAAAACTGATGGAGTGGGTGTGAGGAGGTGGTTAATCACTCCAAAGTCCAACTGCTTGGGTCATGAAAGGATTTGTCACTCTATTCCACTCGATTGCATTTTGAAGACAAAGGATGTGAAACATTACACCTTATTGTCCAGAGTCCTTCCTGGGATGGAAAATTTGCTTGCTTCACTTGGGTATTTAACTAGTGTGTCCGGCCGCAGTTCACAGATAAATGTAGGGTCGAGTCATCAGCCATGGAGGGCAGGGATGGGGTTTGGATGGATTTGAGAGGGGGGAAGGATGAAATGAAAAATCGTCACGTTGTCAATAAATTTGTTTTTAGGACACAAAGCCATGAAATGATACTGAAATTCATTGTGTTCAAATGTGCACTGATAAAACGTCATTGAAAAGAACGACATGAATTGTTTTGGTTTTTTTTCTGCCAAAACCGCTTTGCACACAACAGAAAATGCTTTCTCTTCACTCAAAGGTCATGAACGCAATAATCTTGCGTGATTACCGTGACCACCAATGAATGAATGAGTTGTGTGTGCTGCAATTCTGAGAAAGGAGCTCATACGGCAGACACGGACGTATGAATGCTCTGCTGTCGTTTCAGATGGTCTCTTGGACACTAGCGCTGTATGACGAAGGAGAACTTGAAGCATTTCACCCATATGTTATAATTTTCATGTTGATAAAATATATTACACATCCGTATTCTTACTTCATTCGTCTTCCTTTTTCAGCGAAACCGCATCATCAAGGCTGAGCTGCGGCGGCTGCAGAAAGCGGAAACCAAAGCGAAGCTCAGCAAGAAGGAAAAAGATTCCACGAAAAAGTTGGAGAAGTCAAAATCTTCGGCAGGAGTCAAGAAAGCTGCCAAGAAGGTGGTGAAGGTCAAATCCTGAGCTGTTTTGTGGTCTTGTGTCGACATTTCCCAATAAAGGCTGAACCTGGATTTTGTCCCATGTGTCCTAAACCTTGAACAAGAAGTGATTGTACCGACAATGTTTCATAAATTTTAATCAAGAGAAGAATATGTTTTTGGGTGGTGAAGACGCCAGAGGGTTAGGACTGTTATGTGCAAAATTACTTTGTTGGATCATTTGAGGGGGAAATGCGAATGTGGTTTTTATGAGCCTCATTTCTGAAGCAGGGGTCCATGGACCCCCAGGAGATGTGTGATGTACGTTTTGATTTGAGGCAGTGGAGGAGAGGCTGTTTGCACACATGGTATAGCATAACAACGACAATCATTGAGAAGGGGTACGTGAACCGTGTAGCCTCACGCTGATACCAAAGGGTACGCCGACCGAAAAAGGTTCAATATCGCCCCTCTATAGTGAAGGCTTGTCCCTGTTATGAGGTTTGTTTCTAGAATGAGTACCCAGAGTTTATTTCGACCCCCAGGAGTACTAAACCACCATTTAGCCCCCTCCCCTTTCTTTCTCTGCCAATGTTTGAACTGTATTTTGGATCCGGCTCGGACTTTCGGAATTAAATTTTGCTTTAATAACGGGAATAAAAAGTATGTCGGGTTGACATAATTAAAAAGTCATGGCCTAATTTTTTTTGTTTTTTTAACCAAAATGTGATGGGTTTTTTCAATCGGAATGAAATTGTCCATTTGAATTTACGCTTGATAGCCTCAAGCAAGTCTCATTTGTGCTTGATTTACATCATACCCCCTCCAGGTTAAAGGTAAAATGGTGGGCTGAAAAAAAAAAACTTTTTGCCAATGTTGAATCTCAAAAGATCGCTTGGCCTTCCACGATGTTTTTTTTTCATCATCATGGTAGATCTGCACTGAAATGCTGCACTACCTTTAATTAGTTTGTATTTATCTATATGGTTCCTCATCTGGTCCCTAATTAATGTTTCCAACACCTCCCCACAACTGAAGTCAAACAGGTCTATAGTTTCCCAATTCTTCTCTGGATCCTTTATTAAATAACGGTGTTACATTTGCGACTCTTCAATCCTCTGGTACCTGTCCTGACTCCAGTACCCTGATGTTGAGTTTTATGGATAGAATAAAGATGTGGACACATTTTCTTA
>NC_140975.1:11524919-11634319 GCF_056783735.1 Eptatretus burgeri | reverse complement strand
CATTTTCTTAATTTACACTTGATGTTTAAGGTCGAGGTCCTTTGGTGATCTGAAAAAAAAAATATAGCTACCATTGGATCATGGGCCAAGAGTAAGTCGCAGGTAATCATCAAGGGTGAGCCTCTCCGGTCTGGGGGAGGTTTACCCCTTGGTGGTCACTTTGTGTTCGCGGATATCTAGTTTATTTTTGACCTTACAAAAGTATTCGTCCGTCTGGACCGTTGGTAACGACTGCCATGGTTATTAATCTCCATCTCACCGAGTGAAGTGCCTTCCAGCCCATTGTCTCAGAGCATGACGTCCTTCGAGCGTGGGTCTTAAAGCCGTTGGTATTTCGGTTGTGGACATGATAGATGCCATGGCTTTACAAAACGAAAATGCTTCTGTGGGTTGGTACTATCTGGTTTGGGTTACCTCCAATTGGCATTACTTTAGCTCTTCCATGCACTGGACCCTTGTATATCTGGGGGTTGTAATCGATATAGGAGGTAAGCAGGCAGCACGGTGCCAAACAGCTATAGGTCAAGCAAATAGGGTTTTAGGTTGTATTCAGAGGGGGATCATTTATAAATCAAGAGGTGGTGTTAACATTGTACAGGAATTTAGTGAGGGCCACATCGAGAATAATGTGTGCAGTTTTGGTCACCACAACTCACGATGCCGTGGAGAGGGTTCAGCGCAGGGATACTAGATTGATTCCGGGCCTAGCTAGACTCAGCTATGAGGAGCGGTTGAAGGAGACAGGGCTTTATTCACTCGAGAAGAGGTGGTTATGAGGAGATATGATAGAGATGTTTAAGATAATGAAAGGTAAAGATAAAACAAGTGTAGATGAATTATTCAACAGAGTAGACAGTGACAGAGCCAGGGGCCATAGCCTGAGAGTGAAGAAGAGAAGAGTTAAGACGGTAGTTCGGCAGGGGACTTTCACTCAGAGAGTAGTTAATGCATGGAATGGTCTCCCTGGAAAGGTTGTGGCAGCAGAAAAAGTCGAAAAGTTTAAACTAGAATTAGATAAGTATCTGGAAGTTATGGGGATAGAGGGGTATAGCCCGTACAGGGATGTTGGCAGGACTTTTAGGTGGTTTGAACGTTGATGGGTGATTGTGTGCAGGGTGCTGTTGGTGGGGGTCTCGTCAAGGGGTGGTGTGTGTGCCTTTTGTCCAAGCCAATGCCCTCCTGAAAAGGAGAAGGAAAAAGAATTCAAACAAAAGAACATTTTGCATTTTCTTATTTGTTCTTGTGTTGATAAATTTGTGTGGTGTTAATGTGGAGCAGGCACGATGGGCTGAATGGTCTCCACTTGCGTCTAATATCCTTGTTATTCTTTATGATATACACCGACGTCAGCAGGAGGACTGAGATATAGATGATGGCACAGGCGTGAAGGGCCAAATGACCTGCATATAGATGATGGCACAGGCGTGAAGGGCCAAATGACCTGCATATAGATGATGGCACAGGCGTGAAGGGCCAAATGACCTGCATATAGATGATGGCACAGGCGTGAAGGGCCAAATGACCTGCATATAGATGATGGCACAGGCGTGAAGGGCCAAATGACCTGCATATAGATGATGGCACAGGCGTGAAGGGCCAAATGACCTGCATATAGATGATGGCACAGGCGTGAAGGGCCAAATGACCTGCATATAGATGATGGCACAGGCGTGAAGGGCCAAATGACCTGCATATAGATGATGGCACAGGCGTGAAGGGCCAAATGACCTGCATATAGATGATGGCACAGGCGTGAAGGGCCAAATGACCTGCATATAGATGACAGGCGTGAAGGGCCAAATGACCTGCATATAGATGACACAGGCGTGAAGGGCCAAATGACCTGCATATAGATGATGGCACAGGCGTGAAGGGCCAAATGACCTGCATATAGATGACAGGCGTGAAGGGCCAAATGACCTGCATATAGATGACACAGGCGTGAAGGGCCAAATGACCTGCATATAGATGACACAGGCGTGAAGGGCCAAATGACCTGCATATAGATGACACAGGCGTGAAGGGCCAAATGACCTACATATAGATGATGGCACAGGCGTGAAGGGCCAAATGACCTGCATATAGATGATGACACAGGCGTGAAGGGCCAAATGACCTGCATATAGATGATGACACAGGCGTGAAGGGCCAAATGACCTGCGCTGACTCTCATGCTTGTGCGCATGCGTGGTTTGCTTTTTTCTTTTTTTTGCACCAGCAACGTTCCCATAGCAACGGCGGCCTTGACTCAACTTTTTTTATATCACCGCTTTCTTTCTCGATGCTTCCATGGAGTTCTGAAGTTTCGTGATCGTTTTTAGGGTTTTTTTCTTCCTCTCCTTTTAACGGAGGGAACAACACCAGCGATTTGTGCGCTTGCAGACATGGCTGATGATGCCGATCTGGACGTGCCCGTCCGCGACGTCGGTCTCGCCAGGGCCTCCACACCTTTGGCTTTGGGTATGTCTGTCATGGTGTCCTCAAGATCCCGCCGTTTGATTATCATTCAGAAGATGCGATCTTCAGTCAGGATATCCTGAGGAATATATTTTTTTTAATTGTAATTGGTCGAGCCAATGTAGTTGACAACATAACCATCATTTATTTTGAGCCTTTCTGCTCTATAACCGCCGTAGCGGCCCCGTTTCAGTAAACAGCTTATTATTCAATAATATCTGAGCGTCGAGAGTCGCGTGTGCGTTGGGACTCCCTCGAAGTGAACAACGACTCTCGACCAATGACGTCACATTAAGCGCCGAAGACCGAAGTGTTATTAATTTAATTCAACTCCAACACATCGGCACCCACAACGTCATGACGTAGCTTGTGTGTTGGCACCCACAACGTCATGACGTAGCTTGTGTGTTGGCACCCACAACGTCATGACGTAGTTTGTGTGTTGGCACCCACACCGTCATGACGTAGCTTGTGCCGTTTGTGTGTTGGCACTCGATCCTCGACGTCATTGGTTGAGAATAGTCGCGAGAGAGTGCGTCCCGATCAATGCACCCCGAATTGTCCTCCCTTTGTTCTCACATTGATAGGAGCCTTGGTATGAGTTGGTAGTTGTGTACATGGGTAGGGACTGATGTTTGTGAGAGGGTCTCATCAAAAGGTGAATATGCTGTGGGTGTTTGTTGATTCCTCACCCGAACCCCCCCGCCCCCCCCCCATCATGATAATCTTCCCAGAAATTAAATAATGACACAAAACATCCGACACCCTGGTGATGAACCTCCGTACCTCCTCCACTGCCCCCCATCCCCATCATCCCCTTTCCTCGTGATAAACCAAGCCTGGTGTTGGCTTGGCAGTTATGGTGGTGACTTGGGATCTTAGGGTCCTGAGTTTGAGCCCCGTTGGCCACTGACTTAACACCAGGAGGTTGACTCGGCCTGTCATCCTTCCGAGGTCGGCGAAATGAGCACCAGTATACTGGTGGTGGTGGTGGTCATATGGCAGCTATCATTTCTTGAAGCGCGACTGTGTCGCTGATGCAGTGCCCCTCTACCAGTACACACACTGGAACTGGTACTCATTTTGCCGACCTTGGAAGGATGACAGGCTGAGTCAACCCCCCTGGTGTATTAATTCAGCGACCGACGGGGCTTGAACTCAGGACCCTAGGATCCCAAGCCGCCACCCATCTGCGGGGCACTGCATCAGCGGCACAACCACGCCCCTAACCGATGATGCAACCAGCAGCCAAAAAAAGGCAGCACACGATGGGAACTGGATAAACCGATTGAATTAATGTTGTGTTGATACAGCACAGGCATGATTGGCCAAATGTCCTCCTGTGTCCAAATTCCTTGCCCAGGATTTTCCTTGCAGAAGTTATTTGTTGATTTATTTATTTAAATGAAGTCTGATGAGATTTCAGCAAATTCTCATCAGATCTCTTGAGGACTGCAGGGGATCGACGGTGAGAAATGTTGCTGCAAAACTGTCTGATGATTAAATAAGAACGAGTAATCGGACAGCTTTTGGGACTTGATGTACTGCGGCCTGGGGTGGGGGGAAAAGGTTGGGTTTGAACCTGCTTTCTACCCGTCTTGCTTGTAGAGCCCCGCGACGCACGTGAGAGGCAGGCGGTGTCTCGCCTGAGCCGCGAAGATCTTGAAGACCGGTATCTGCGCCTAGCCGATGATAGTCTGCAGCTCAAGCAGCATGTAAGCAAGCAGGAAGACAAGATTCGAAGGTGGGGTTGTACGTTTGAGTTGTCTGGGTAACACAGCTCCAATACTAATTTCCACACACATATGTCACTAAAAACATACCCACAACGTTAAATTGCTTGCATATTTCTTCTGGATATGTTTATTTCTTTATTCCTATGCGGAACAAGACTGCGGGATAGCATCATTGGCCGAGGGCGCAGCTGTGCCGCTGATGCAGTGCCCTCTGCTGGTTAGGGTAGGAATTTGGGATTTGGCCATGGTTCTGGTGACGGCGACCATTTGGCACAGACCTGTCACCAGAACATGTCACGCGTAGTGTTTAATGGCTCTGCGAAGACTCGGCGGTCTAGTGGTTAGACCGTCACCAGACTTGGTGATGGAATCGTTGGAACGTCTGCTCTGAGTCTGGGAGGTCATAGGTTCAAACCCTGGCTGAGTCATACCAAAGACTTTAAGTATAATTGGTACGTGCTGCTTCCTTGCTTGACGCTCAGCATTTAGAGGTTGGAGCACAGATAAATCCTGCCGGTTAGAATCCCATGGAGGAGGGGAGATGCCGTAGAGATTTTCTTTCTTCATTGCCCCACTCACCGTGGACATGAAAGGCCACCCGGAGTGCACTGGGAAGTTGCGTCGCTTTCCCTGAGGTGGCCAGCTGTGTTTATCTGCACTCAAGTTTGGTATTATCGAATGCCTCTGCACGTGACGGTTCCTTGAAGTCTTAGAAATAGTAAATAAATAAAAAGGAAGAAGATGAAGAAGAGGAAATGGATTGAACAGACTTTTGTCTGAAGTTCATTTTGACTTCTCTGTGTGTGCAGAATGGCGACAAAGCTTGTGCGGTTAGTCAACGACCGGAAGAAATGGGAGGCAGGGGCACAGCCTGGTGGCGGGCGAAACGTCGATATGGAGGAGAGAGTGGAGGAGTTGCAGACAAAGGTAAAATAAAACGGAATGACAGACCGTCGGGAAACGTGTGCTGCCGAGTGTAAACCATGCCCCGGTCTTGAATACGTTCCTGCTAGGTGCGAGAGCTGGAGTGGCAAAATGAAGGACTGCGATCACGATTGTTGACCACCAGGCAGCAACTGCAGACCCAAGGCCGGCGGCTGACGATGTACCCTCATGTAGCACCGCGCGTCAACTCCGGGTTGCGCCGGACGCTGGCATCAAGCATGTCGAATGGGAGGGATGCCAGGGGTGAGGTTTAGGTTTTGGTTTCTCGCCCATCAGTGTTTGTCACGTTCAAACCCTCGAACAGACATGCTTCATTGCCCATGGTGTTTCATCGTGCATCTGTGCTTCAGTGGTGCCCTCGCAAGAAGCCAGCAGGGGACGCACCGTTAAACGTGCCACACAGACTGCTAATGGCCAGGACGATGGCCTGCTGGCCGAGGCATATGGCGAAATGACGCGGCTGTGAGTAATCACACCACACACACTTATTTCTGAGCCTTGGATTTAGCGGTTGAAGCAATAGGATGGAGGAAATGTCATTCGTTCTTACATTGTCCCTTGTATGTCCTTCGTTGTTCTGAATGTCCTTTATCCGTTCAGCAAATTCTCTTCATGGTTGTACAGTACACACTCATGGATTGCCGGTTGTAATCTTAGCTCAAGGGCTGGCAGGATGGCCGAGAGGTACGCACATTCGTCTCTAAGCCGTCTAGACTGGGTTCGAATCTCGGTGTTTCACCGGCAGGGTGATTCATCAATGTGCGTGCCATCCCTCGGATGTACCGTTAAACTGGGTATTCTGTCTGCCGGCATTCGTTGGTGGATGGTAAATAGCCCAGGGTGTCCTTCGCGAAGAGTAGGTGAGCTATCACCGGCACGCTAAACAAATTCTAAATTTCTCGTCTGATCTACAGGAGGCACTGCACCACTCCCCCAGCAAATGAGGCGAGCCACAACCATGTGCTGCATAATAACGAAGAAGAAGAAGAAGCCGAAACCAACCAAGCCTCTTCTTCATCCTCACCTTATGACGACGAGCTTAAAACCCCCGTCCGTGTTACTGAACCCTTTACAGATATTGATTTGCTCTTCCATTGCTTTTCAAATCGTATACCCCATTAGCTTCGACCAATTCCCATTTATATAAAGAGAAATGTATTTTTCAAAGGAACACCAAGTTCATTCGTGTATTATCTCCCAACAATCATATTGTGCAATAAAACCATTGTTATTTTTTCTTGCGATGGACATCTCAGTTGCGGGTCGACGACAAAACAATATTTATCCGACTCAAAATATTTTTGGTGCCTCCCTGTTATGGGACCTGTGTCTATTCGTTATATTGCTGCCATGCTGGAATACAACATATTGTTCAATATTCGTCTGTCAATTTATTTTTAATATCCCATATCATATCGTCAAACAAACCGTCCACAAATTACAAATGCAAAAAGGGCAGAATTTTTGAAATGTTTCCCTCCCTTTTCCTCCTGTATATACCATGCACACTCCTTCCCTCCTCTTCTTTTGCTGCTCTTGCTTCCAAACATTTTTCTTTTTTCTCCTCTCACCACACACTCCCCCCCCCCTTACCTTCCCCTCACCTCCCCTTGTTCTCTTTTTTTTCAATTTGATGCTCACTCAATTCTTCCTCCCCTACATGCATGGTTCTGAATCGATGTATACCTTATTATTTTATGGTTCTGAATCGATGTATACCTTATTATTTTAACTTTCACGAGTAGAAGCTCTTCCACGAGCCTCGAGTATGTATCCAAACAAAACCCAAAGAAAACTTCTTCTTCTTTGTTCGAATTCCCCACAAGGCTGTGGGGTAGCATAATTAGCTGAGGGCACGGCTGTGCTGCTGATGCGATACCCTCGGTTGGTTAAGGCAGGAACTTTGTAATTTGTTCAGGGTGCCGTCTCTAGCTCACCGACTCTTCAAAAAGGACACCATGGGATATTTAATATCCACCAACAAATGCTGGCAGGCGGGATTCCCGTTTAACACCCATCCAAGGGTCGGCACACACATTGATAAATCACCCTGCCGATGAAACACCAGGATGACAGTTTATAGCCTGGTTGGGATTCACACAGGCTACACAGCTTGGAGGGGAGTGTGCATACCTGTTGGCCATCTTCAACCAGTCAAGTTTTCTGAATATAACAACGAGAGGCATTTTTGAGGAAAAGCTGGCAGACACTTTACTGTACCTAATTTTGGTATGCTGATTTCAATTTTGCTGTCTGCCAAGCTGTATCTTGACCGCTTGACCCTCAAAATGACGTAATAAGCCATGCCCTTTTTTGCATATTCCGCAATATGGTTTACTGTAAAAGTTAATGTAAATACATCATGTGTGGTATCATATGAAAGGTAATGACATGAACATTGCAAAAAACATGATCAACTAGAGGGGGAGCACTCGGGAGAGTGCAAAACCTCCGCCACCAATACTGCTGGGTCACTCAAGTGAACCTTATATCTTATTCATTAAATATGATGTCAACAGTGCTGACAGAGTTATAGTTCTTTTCTCTAACATTTTTTTTTTTTGGGGGGGGGGGGGGAGGGGGGTTGGAAATAACTGAAAACATGTGGAAATGCAAAAAAAAGAAATCGGAATTTTGTTGAAAAAAAAGTTGCAAAAAATTTTTTTAACAATTTTTTTGGGGGGGGTTGGGAATCACTTAAAACATGTAGAAATGCAACAAAAAATTTTTTTCTCTAACAACTTTTTGGGGGGTTGGAAATCACAAAACGTAGAAATGCAAAAAAAATTTCTTTTTTTTTGGGGGGGGTAACAATTTTTTGGGGGGTAGAAATCACAAAACATGTAGAAATGCAAAAAAAAAAAATTTTTCTCTAACAATTTTCTTTTGGGGGGTAACAATTTTTTTGGGGGGGGTTGGAAATCACTTAAAACATGTAGAAATGCAAAAAAAAATTTTTTTCTCTAACAATTTCTTTTGGGGGGGTTGGAAATCACAAAACGTAGAAATGCAAAAAAAAAATTTCTTTTTTTTGGGGGTGGGGGTAACAATTTTTTGGGGGGGTAGAAATCACAAAACATGTAGAAATGCAAAAAATAAAAAAATTTTTCTCTAAAATTTTGGGGGGGGGGTAACAATTTTTTTTGGGGGGGTTGGAAATCACTTAAAACATGTAGAAATGCAAAAAAAAAAAATTCCTCTTTTTTGGGGGGGGTAACAATTTTTTTGGGGGGGGTGGAAATCACTTAAAACATGTCGAAATGCAAAAAAAACATTTTTTTCTCTAACAAATTTTTTTTGGGGGGGGGGACCAAGTCCAAAATTTAATGGCATGATCCTTGGACCATACCTAACCCCCCCCCCCCCACCAAGTTTCGTCGAAATCCGTCGAGTTTTTCCGTAATACTGTTCACAAATAAACAAACAAACAAACAAACAGAAAGGGGTGAAAACAGTAACCTCCATCCATCTTCGAAGATGGCAGAGGTTAATAAATAAATATTACATCATGTGGGGACATTTTGGGTCAAATGAGGTCATAATATCATATTACGTAATTCTACATAGCTCTATAAAGACAATTCAGGACTAAATTCATATCGTTCTTTTTCATTCTAAGGAATCATTATTCAGTATAAACCATCAGGGATGCGAGCGATGGGGTGATCTAACAAGTGTTTGGACGAGGAGCAACTCGATTTTAATGTAAATCAAGATTAAAATCGAGAAGCTTCTCGTCAAAATACCAGTCAGAATGCCCCCACTGCTCCGTCCTTGCCAGCTTATCCTGAAGCATAATTTGTTAGTACTAGTACGTGCCCATACATGCGTGGCCGTACGTGCAAAAAAACCCAAAAACAAACAAACAAACCGCGTGCCAGAAACAACAACCACACAGGCCGTTCCTTCACTGTCATGTGCCCGTACGTGCGTGGCAGTACGTGTGTGGCCGTACGTGCAAAAAAACAAAACATTCAAATTGCGTGCCAGAAACAACAGTCACACAGGCCGTTCCTTCACTCTTGCGTGCCCGTACGTGCATGGCCGTATGTGCAAAAAAAAAACTTTCAAACCGCGTGCCAGAAACAACAGCTACATAGGCCGTTCCTTCGCTCTCGCATGCCTGTACGTGCATGCCTGTACGTGTGTGGCTGTACGTGTGTGGCCGTACGTGCAAAAAAACTTTCAAACGACCACACAGGCCGTTCCTTCGCTCTCATAAACGACGACTGGATTGGGGCATTGTGTTTATCTATAAATGCGCATAAGAAATCGAGAAATTATTAGAATACAATAAGTCATCACTATCCGGAAGTGGTGCGTGCCCATACGGAATGTTCTGCTGTGATACTGCTGTGATAACAACTGCTGTGATACTTACACACACACAGAGTTAATTAAAATCAAGTTTACCTCCCTGTCTTTGCTTGCCATAACATTCGCTGCCATTGACCATTTCCACTCCAACGCCACGGTAACTAAGGCACCGATCCCCATCGTAACCGGCACAGCACATGACGTCATCGTCGGCCGGCCATGCACCGGCCTACGCAGCCACGTGTCCTTTCATTGGTTGGTAAATAAATGGCCATAACTTGGGAACCACTTTTCCGACTAATATCAAACTATGAAAACGCACATCCACAGGGCCTCGGCAATATACCTGGCAAGTTTCAATTAGATCGGACCAGTGGTTGTTGAGAAACAGCGGTCACAGACAAGCCGGTAGGCGGACATGGGTAGTCGATCAAGTCGAATTTAGTCGTTTTTCAGCCGTTACTAGCCAACAAAAGTGTCCATAGCAACGGTTCTTCCTCACACATACAGTAACTAGGACATACCATGAACCTGCCATACCAGTTTCATGTATATCTGACTCATAGTCTCTGAGATATAACGAACTTCGTTTTTTATTGTTTTCAACCAGGGTTCATTCAAAGTCTATCTTCTCCGACAGTTTTCATAGGATCCGGCTGGAAATTTTTGACAATATGGCTGAATGTACTGCCCACTGTCGCCCGTGGCCCGATTTTTGAAAAAAAATTTTTGAGATTTTTTTTGAAAATTTCAAAGGTCTGTTGCTAGGCAACGGATGGGTCCATAGCAACGGTTCTCATTTGCACACTAGGTCATGGTATGAACCTACCAACCAAGTTTCATCGAAATCGCCATTGTATTAACGGAGCACTGGACCGAACAGGCATACAGACATAGGGCGAAAATGAAAAATCGAGCTCCGTGGGGCTATGCAGTTGCCATTGGGCTAACCAAATACCAAAACCCCTGCCAGATTCGACAAACCCCTTCGGAGAAGATGTAACTTGAAATCGGCTACCCCCTAAAAACACGTTTTTTGGGCGTGGCTCCACCCATAATGGGCGCAGCACTCCCATTCTCAGGAAAACACAACTAGATCATGATATAAACCTCGCACACAAATTTTATCAGGATCGGATCAAAACCCACGGAGCTGTGCTCAGGACAGACAGACAGACAGACAGACAGACAGACAGACAGACACACCCATAACGAATATAGTGGTCACTTACTGACTCGTGAACCAATTAGAAATTGACTGAAGTAAAGCAATATTGTTTCGGAAAGTCAAATTAAAGGGAATCAACATAATTTGACCAAAAAATAACATGCACCTTATTCTTTAGTCATTGTAATAACCATTTATACCGGAATTTTAAAAAAAACAGTAACAATCTTGCTGAAATTTGTCTCTTCTTCGTCACAAACTTGCCATGTTTTCTCACTTCATAAAAAAGCTTGTGCCTTTGAATACATCTATAAGTAATCCTCGAACATGTGTATCATACCTTGATAAAACCAAATGTCATTTTGGGTTACTTCAGTCTCATGTTCAGTCTTTTGCTCTTCTTTCCTCTCCTTTTCATTACAGGACCATAAATGTAGATATAATTTTGATTGTATATTTCACACAAATCATGACCTTTTGACATTTCATTGACCAGAGATCATACAAAACTAATTCATCGACAGTATGAATGCAATGTACATGTCATTAGCTTTAATTTGACATGATAGTTTTGATGCCATTTTTAAGGAGATTTATATTTCGCATTCGGCAAAAAAGGAGCGTGGCTTATTACGTCATTTTGAGGGTCAAGTGGTCAAGATACAGCTTGGCAGACAGCAAATTTGAATTCAGCACACCCAAATTAGGTACAATAAACTGGTTGCCAACTTTTCCTCAAAAATGCCTCCAGCATGTTATTTAGCTACATATCTCATTTTTTTGACTAGACTACCTTGTCAGCCCATTGTTTTAACCTAGCTTTATTGAAGGCATATGAAACAGGTTTTTGTTTTTGTTTTTAACTCGACTGTGCCTTTTCAATGGAGCAAATAAATCTTCACCACAACCAAAGTTGGACTTTCCAACGCAGTGTGTGTCTTTCAGATATTTTCCCTGTTACTTTAAAGACAAAGTGTCTCCAACATTGTCCTGTACTTTTTTCCATGTTGCTTCTAGTGAAGAGGTGATCTCAAAACAACAAGAAGAGCTCATCAAATTGCAGCGTGAGAAGGAAGAAGCACTGCTGCGTAATCTCAGACAGCAATCCGACGAGCATCGGTGTGTTTCCGGGGCATCGGTGTGTTTTACGTGTACCGGTGCGGTCGGTATTGCGTGCTCGGAATACATGCTGGTAGTATGGTGCAGAGCAATAATTATGGGCAGATTGTCTGTTTTTTTTTTTGTTTCTTTGTTTTGTTTGTTATCCCTACACAAGTGGTAAACTATTGTGCGCACACTCACTGGGTGACCGTTTTATATGTTGCTATGTTTTATCTTGAAATGTCAAAAGGTTTTGTTTCGCTCAAATTATTCAAACATCAGATGTTCGAGATTGGATAAGTTTTGGTGTCTTGAACCATTGTCTGAATAATTGGTGCAATGGAACATTTGTACATCCCCTTGTTTGCAATTATAATGGCACTGCACAAATTATTTTTCACATTTTTTTTTAGTTTATAACTTTGGTACTTTTTGGGGTTTTTACTAACCTCAGGCTCATGGTGGAACTTTTACATAAATAAACAAGTTTATGCTTGTACATAAATAAACAAGTTTATGAAGAACAGTCTAATAGACATCTATCAACAAAGTCAATTCTGATTGGACGTTCTCTACTGAAGCGTAGAGAACGATGATGATTGATACTGATGATGATTCTCTACTCTACTCATCGTCACCTCCCAATGGCTCCTCCCACCTAGACCATTGGGAGGTGACGATGGCGCATCAGTAGAGAATGTCCAATCAGAATTGACTTTGTTGATAGGCGTCTATTAGACTGTTCTTCATCAAAACAAGTTTATGCTTGTACATATACAAGAACAAGAATAGACATTGGTGTACTTTACCATAAACTCGGCATAGCCTTCTGGTCGCTTCCCCGACTGGCTTAATCAAAAGACATCAAGTTGTACTTCACGATAGTTGTAAAATGAAGTTAAATACGATAAAAGTATCTTTTGTAACTTGTAATTGTTACCTCCGCCACAGAAGATGTAAGGAGGTTATGTTTTCACTTCACCCCTTTCTGTTTGTCTGTCTGTTTGTTTGCAGGATGTCTCAAAAAGTTGGGGATGAATCCGGATGAAATTTTATGGACAGGTTCAGTGTGTGACAATGACGAACTGATTAGATTTTGGTGAAGATCCGGATCCGGATCCGGATCTGATAATTTTTTAAGTGATTCTTCATCATTGAGAAATATGGCCAAATACGATATACAGCGCAATATCTGAAAAAGTTGTGAACAGATTCAGATGAAACTTGGTGGACATTTTGGGTGTGTGACAAGGAATAATAATTGATTAGATTTTGGTGAAGATCCAAATCCAGATACGAGAATTTTTTTAATTGTTATTGGTGTTGGTTGTGTGCTCCTATTTAATTTTATGTATTTTTCTTTTGTGTCAAGAAATATTACAATATATGATTTTGTGTGCTCTCTCCCAACTCCTTCTGGAGAGTTCCTGCTGTTGTAGAATAATAAATCTTACTGGAAGAACCGCTGCATTAAATATCGAGATGCCGCTTCTTCTTCCTCAATCACAGAAACATGGACTTTTTTATCCATAGTGGAGACTCGTGAAAGAGCTCGTACAGTGAACGGATCAGGATGTAACAGACAAAAATAGAACACAAAACACGCATGCATGGGGTGGACAAGTTCGCCAAACCAGGAAACTCCAAGGAGGGAAAAACGGGAAAAATTGGCAGGAAGAGCAATTGGGGTTGGGATAATGAGGGTAGAAAAGATCATGGTTATGGATAGGGGACGATCTGAGATGGTGGTGAACAGCTGTCTTGAAGACCTGGAGGGAAGAATGAGATTGAAGAGGATGTAGAAGTTGGTTCCACAGGTGGAAAAAAGAAAAACAAATGAGTGGAAATGAGCAGTGATCCTGGATTTATGTAGTTTCACCGGAAGCAGGTTGATGATGGACCATGTGAGCCCTGCCGAAACCTGAGGGGGGACAAAGCATGGAAAAATCAGGGGGTGCAAGACCAGAAAGGAGGCGGTAGAAGGCAGAGAGACAACCAACCTGTCTGCGATGGGAAGTGATAAGCCCATAGAATCGGCCTTATCACGGGAGTTTTTAATGACCTTGAAGGCCTGGGTTTTCACGGCATCAAGCTGAGGAAGATGCGAGGCAGGGGAGCCAGCCCCAAGGAGAAAGCAGTACTCCATCCATCAAGCTGCCGATGAAAGCCATGGAGTTGGATAGGAGTTCAGGTGTGCCAAGGAAGGACTTTGTACGACGGAGGATTCCCAGTCGGAGGCTTGCTTTGGAGACCAACTTTGAAATCTAGTTTTCCCAAGAAAGATCATGGCTGATAATGATACCCAGGAGTTTGAATGACTGAACAGGCATCTCTTTTTTACAGGCATCTTTTAAAACGGGCATGTCTGTGATCAAGTGGCTCGCACATTTGTTCTCAGTAAATTGATTCTTAGATTTCCAGCCAAATAAATTTGTTATTACCCTTCCAACGGCACCATTATTATTATTATACAACAGCAGGAATGAACTGTCTCTCTCTCACACACATGCACACACACACACACACACACACACACACACACACACACACACACACACACACACACACACACACACACACACACACACACACACACACACACACACACACACACACACACACCAGACACGTGTCTCCTTTTAGTAATAGATTACGACATTGGTAGACAATGGATGAACACATATGGCATATCAGTTGAGAACTTGGGGTGTGTACATCATGATCTAGGGGTTCAGATAGGAACGCAAACAGGTCAACCTCAACTTTAATAATCTGAAGCTCTCCAATGAGCCTGAATTCTGTTAAAAAAAAAATTAGTTTGCATGGAGTATCTGTTGGCCCATTTTCCAGTCTGAAATTCTGGCTATCTGAGTTGGCCTGTTGGTGTCCCCATTTGAACCCCCGGCTCTGAGTGGTCGAGTGTAGGATTGACCACTTTGGCTTATTGAACTCTTTCCTCGTGTATCATCTCCGCAGCGGCCCAATCAGGCTGCAGTCGGATATCAGATTGTGACGCTGATGTGCTGCGCAACTTACGAAGAAACGTATTTTCCAACTTTTGAAAACATTTTCTCAATGATATTAACATTTATTTATGAAATTATGAAACACGATAGACTTTTCAATACACACCACCAAGTAGTTTGATTCATTAAAAGCCCGTCGAGTTCTGTTTGGTAATCCAAGGATCAAGATGTGAACCCGAGGTATGGAGAGTAAACCGAAGTTTAAATCTTCTGCAGAGCATCAATGAAAGAAAACCTGGAGTTAATTCGCCTAAGAAGAGAGGCGGCAGACAAGCAGTCAGCTTTCGCAGAGATACAGACCAAGTTCTCCAAACTACACCAGGCAAGTGTATTTTTCTGCACAGTTCACCTGATTATTGCTGTGTCTATTGCAATGGTGTTACATACCTTTGGATACCTATTGACCAACATTGTCCTGGATGTTGTCCTTTGATTAACATTGCTAGGAGAGTGTGGTGCTGCGCGCTGCTCACGACGAGGTACTTTCCCGTCTGGAGGAAATGCGTAATGAGTTGAGAAATGAACGTTCAAGGAAGGCAGAACTTGAAGTGCAGCTTTGCACAGCAGCCACGACACAGCGTTCTGCCAATGAGGTCCCAAATGATGCATTTGCTTATTACCAGCAAGCTTTGCGCGGCTTCATTGACCTTGATTGTCTGTCCCTGCACATCCCTCTGCCTGTGTTCATTGTCTGTACCACTCTGCCTGTGTATTTCAGATGCGGGAAACAATGGCCGACCTGCATAAGGAGAGAGATCTCTTAAAAGATAACTACGATCGTCTTTTGCAGAGGTTCGCCTGGTACTTCCATGCCATAACTAAATATTCTCAGTTGTCTTTCTATAACTTCAGAACCTCTTTATACCAGAGTTGGTGTCAAAGCCACCCAATGCTCGCCTGTTTATACATTTATCGTTTTTAAAAGACGAGTCTAATAATTAATATTTTTTATAAAGCATTGCAGTGAAGTATAATTATAAAGCAATATATGTATTTGTATATTGTAATCAGTAACAAGAACGTAAGTGAGCACAATATACGCCCTAACAAGAAGGGATATACAGAATTGTGCTACTACATGGAAAACAGCATCCTGGTTGCCATGGCAACCACTTTAGATGACGAACGTATGTCGCTACACACCGTCTCCAGTCTGTACCTATGTACCAAATATGAAACGTGAAAGTTGAAAACTTTGGGAGTTGGAGTGCGGACAGGAACGGATGGAAAACAGCATCCCAGTTGCCATGGCAACCACTTTAGATGACGAACGTATGTCGTGACACAACGGCTCCACAGTCTGTACCATGTGCCAAATATGAAACGTGAAAATTGAAAACTTTAGGAGTTAGAGTGCAGACAGGAACGGACGGACAGACAGACAGACGGATGGACGACCGGTATCACATAATATGCCCCGATATATATATATATATATATATATATATATATATATATATATATATATATATATATATATATATATATATATATACATATACATATACATATATATATTGTGACGTCCACGGGACTTGAACAGTCCCGCCAACGTAGAATGAGCCGAAACGATGGAGGCGGTTTATTTATTTATAACCCAAACATGGCGGTTCTAATCGCTCTACCGCAAACGGGACGAGGAAGGTGGCACGAGTCGCTTTTCACTGAGTTGATGATGTTTATTTGTTTTTATTATTAACCAGAAATAACAAGACTCGGCAAGAAGAGGGATCCGGGGCGATTCGACGGGATGGTGCGGGATCGGGCGTGGGGAAAACACAGACAATTCCAATGAATATACAAACCTCAAACCCTCTAAGGCGCCAGGTACACGCACACACACACACACGCACACGCACACGCACACGCACACGCACACGCACACACAAAACGTAGCTATTTCTGGTGGTCAGGCTGGACCGTGGTGTGGACGCAACTGTCCCTGGATTGGCGTCGGACGAGCTGGCCTTGCTCTCGTCAGGGGGGCAGGAGAAACCGTGGTGCTGTCGACCTCCTGGTCCTGGCCCAAGTCCGCTCAGAGCCACCAGGGAACCAGTTCTGGCGCCAAGTTGCGAGCAGGAGAGGGAGGCAGGTCCGCCCGCCGTTCGACCCCGTACTCCGAGTCAGCAGAACCTCAGAGCCAACCAAGGTGACGCACGAGGCTCAGCAAGGCTCCAAGACACGATGAAAAAACAGGATCGAATCTGCGCAACAACAAGCACGCTTCCAGCACAACAACCTCCACCCCCCAAAAAACACGATCTTTTTGTCCCGATCTTCTTCCTCTTCTTTTTCGACCCCGAACAGAACCTTTTTATCCTCCCGTCCTCGTCACTTCCGATCGAGCCGTTTTATTGGCCCACCGCCGTCGTCTTCCGCCAATCGTGATCACGGGGCGGAGCCATCCGCAGCACTGTCCTGTGACGTCATGGCAGGCCTCCAGGGACTACTAAAAGGGGTTTACGCAGACACACTTACCCTATCCCGTGTCCCTATCTAATTACGTGACAATTATCATTTCCCCCTTGAAGAAATGGACATTTACTAGACAACTTATCACCACTGAATTGCAACTTATTACATCAAGATCCTGGTAAACTCGAACAGCATGGCATACCTAATTAAACATCCTAATTACCCTTTGAATGCATACCCCCCCCCTCAAACGTAACTATATATATATATATATATATATATATATATATATATATATATATATATATATATATATATATATATATATATATATATATATATATATATATATATATATATATATATATATATATATCCTGGTGTTGGCGTAGTGGTTAGGGTAGCAGCTTGGGATCCAAAAGGTCCTGAGTTCAAGCCCCGTTGGCCGCTTGAATTAATACACACCAGGAGGTTGATTCAGCCTGTCATCCTTCCGAGGTCGGCGAAGTGAGTACCAGTGTACTGGGCCCGGTGTATGCCCCGGTTCGAATAGGTGTACCATATCCCTGTGTCGTAAGAGGCGACCAGGGTTGTGTCAGGAAGGGCATCCGGCGTAAAACCTGTGCCAAATCATTATGCGGATCATAATGGATGATCCGCTGTGGCGACCCCTAAAGGGAGCAGCCAAAAGAAGAAGAAGAAGATATATATATATATATATATATATATATATATATTGTTGTGGTTGACGAAATTCGCAAACCACCATTCAGGTCCCTTAGGTGAGATATCTCTGTAAGTATATGTGTAGTTAGGCCCAAACCCGTTGTTTCGAGGGAATAAATGTCATTCAGTCGGGCTGCGACTCTTCAGGACAGCCGTTTTTCTTTTACTATCTTTATTTTGGACCAGCCGCCATTACTACCACCACCAACCACGTCTCAACAGCCATCACACAACAACCACAACCACAACGCCGCTTCACAACAACAACCACCAACCACAACGCCGCTTCACAACAACAGCCACGACCTTTACCGTCACAACTCGCCACCATCGCATCACCACCATTCTTGCGCCACTTGTGGGCACCGATACTGGACTCGTGCAGGGCGCGCACCGAGCAGCGTGTTCAGAAACATCACAGACTTTCCGAGAAAAACGGATCAAAAACGACTCACGCCCACTTCTGTTCCGTCCTATCGGAGAGCGTGGGGCGATTTGGCCCCGCCTCCAGGGCGTTGGAGTGAGGTCGCTATATGCAAATTCATGGATCAAAAAGCAATCACGCCCACTTATCCTCGGTCCAATGGGGAGCCAGTTCGAGGTGAAGGGTCGGAGGTAAAGGGTCAAAGGTGGGGGAGCGAGGCCACGGGGGATATAAACGGCCGCGCTCGCCAAACAGTTCGCAGTTCGGAGGGGAGGAGTTCGAGTTCGCGGTTGGGAGTTGTCGGTGGAGCTGGGAAGAAGAGGACGGAGCTGTGGAGAGGTGGCGGCGGCGAAGGCGATCGAGGGGGTGCTCGCGTCGGAGTCGGGGAGCGGCGGAGGGAGAGGCCGGCGGCGCGACCGAGGTCGAGGTGGAGACGCTCGTCGCGGGACCCGAGACAGGGTGATATCCTCCTCCCCCCCGAGCATCAACAACCCCCTCCTGTTTCCCCCCGCGCTGAGATAGTGCGACAAGGGGGCCCCTTTCCCACCCCCTACCAGACACTGTCCGCGAGGCCCGCGGAGTTGGGGCGCCACCGCCGCTCTGCGTCTCATCATCAGACGGGTAGGCCCGACACGGTCTCGGCCCCAGGCCCGTCTACCCCCCTCATCCTGGAGGGTGGTTCTTTTTCTTTTGCTTTGGGTATCTGTGTTGTCGGCGCCGTCTGTGAAGTAAAATTGTATAAGTGTTGCCGTGTGCTCGGTAGTCGGATAGCTCTGTATTGTGTTTCTCTTTTATATTTGCTTTTTGTGTAATATTGTTTCTTCTCCTTTTACATGTACTTTTGGTGTAATTGTATATGTGTGCTTCCCGTTCATCGCGAAATAAATGTGAGTTATGTTGAACTGTTTTCCCGCTTCGCTTCGCCTTTTCTTTCATTGAATCTCCATCTTGCTTCACGTAAAGGGTTGGTCGTGGGCTAAAACGCCCGATAATTAATCGAACCGTCGAGGCCGACGAATAACACCGCTCGGTTATCCCGATAGTACGGAACGGGTCGCTTAAAGTGGCCCGTGTCCGAAGTCGACCTGCGGCGAGGTGCGATCGCCCGGTCTACCCTCCGTGTGGGTACTTAGGTAGGTCGAATTTGGCGAGCAACCCTATCCCACACGGGGGCCGATTCGCACGATCGTGGTGAGACCGAAAGGTCCACCCGTGACTAGTTCCCGGCGTTAGTCCGAGAGGGTCACGACTGGATTGTCCGTCCGGTGGGCGACGTGCCGCGATTCGAGTTACGTGGCCGTCCGCACGCCGGCGGGCGCGAATCCGCAACACTGGTGTCAGGTCGTGCGATACAAACTCATCGCCCTCCTCGCGGCACTGGTATCGGAGAACGGGAAAACGGGCTCTCCTGTCTCCAACTAAATTCACGGGAATCGGTCCAGGGGTGAGAGGAGCGACCCCCGATTCCCTCCAAATTACGAGCGAGCTAAATTAACCCTTTAAGAGAAGCAAGATGGCGTCTCAAGGCGAGCGGGTGCCGGGTGGATTAGGTATGTGTAATAGTAATGTGTAGAATCCATGGCTCAGGACGAAATCCATGTTGGTTGTACAGGAAAACGAACTCGCCCAACTGAACCCAGAGCCCGAAATAGGTGCGGCAGCGGCCGCGGTGTATGACACCTCCCCTCCCCCTCTCCACCAAAACCCTTCCCCGATCCCTGCCGAAACGGCTCACCCAAGCGCACCCGACATGGCCCAGCTATTCACCATGCTGGCAAAATGAATGCGGAACTGATCGAAAAGATGGATACAAACGCAAATGAATTTATAAACAAAATGAAAGGCATGAACGAAAAGATGGATACAAACGCAAATGAAATTATAAACGAAATGAAAGGCATGAACAAGCAAATGAAGGAAGAAACGAAAAAGCTGCGGGGTGAGACGCAGAACATGGGCCGAAGCCTGCAGGCGGGCATGAAGGCCGTTAGCAGGGAGCTTAAAATGGCGACTCCACGTGTAGGAACGAACGAGCTGGGAGGGGGTGCAACGGCTGACAGGCCCGCGGTGGAGGCGGGTGACAAAATAATTCGGGGGGCGTGTTGGGCGAGGGTCGTGACAGAAAAAGTGACGGTAACCGAGAGGGACAAATTAAATGGGGAGACCAAAACGTGTGAGATGAGACACGAGGTGACGACAAAGGAAATAAAAATAGTTGAGACAAGGGAGGTAAAGGGTGAAGAGGTGACTGAGTTGGCAGAGACACGGGAGATGGGAACGATAGAGGGAAGACTACACGATGAAGACGGGGTAAGTGACGCACACACACACACACCGAGGTAGTGGAGGATAATGGGGGTGAGCTCGCGGACTGGGTAGAGACCCGGTGCGAGCGGCTGGATGCCCTCCTCCAGGAACGAGGGGAGGGAGTGTGCCCCCCTGAGGCGAGTCACGACCAGGTGAGTTCGGTCGTGCTTTGCGAGGTTGAGAGGACGGGTGCTGTGGACAGGTGCACGCCGAGCTTGGGGGGTATAGAGGCCCCGGAGACCCTTGTGGGGACACGAGTCCCCAGTGTGGTTGTCCCTGTGTGTGTGGTGCAAGGCGTGAGTGCGTCCCCGTGTGTGGAAGCGACCCCGTGTGTGGGTGGTGTGGTGGCGATGGTGCCGGAGTGCGTGCTTCCCAGCACGCCGTGTGTGGATGAGGCACCGTGTGTGGAGGAGGCCGTGTGTGTGGATGAAACGGCCAGTGTGGATGAGGCACCGCGGGTGAGTGCCCCCGCGTGTGTGAGTGAGGGACGGTGTGTGGATGAAACACCGCGGGTGAGTGCCCCCGCGTGTGTGAGTGGTGTGGTTTGTGTGAGGGAAATGGCACGAGTGAGTGGAAGGCCGCGAGTGAGTGGAGCAACGTGTGCGAGGGAGATGGCATGCGTGAGTGAACGGCCGAGTGCGAGGGAGACCGTGTGTGTGAGAGAGCGGTATGTAAGGGAGATGTCGGTGGGCATGTGTGAACATGCAGCCGCGTCTCCCGGGGTGAGTTTAATGGTGAGGTGTGTGAGCGTCGTAACACGCAGGAGTGCGTGTGTGGAATGGAGGCGACGACGGCGACATGTGAAGAAAGAAAGCCGAGTAGCGTCTGCAGTTGTTTCGGGGACCGTGCCGGGTTCACCCAGCAGTGAGCACGAGGTCCGTGCTGTGCAACGCACGAGGCCCCCACGTGCTCGCTTGCGAGAGTGAAGTCCCGGTCCGGAAATGCCAGCGGTGGATTTGCCGATCCCGCGGACGGACAAAGTTTAGGCAGGATTACGGATTTGGACCGGACGGGTTCTTCACGCGGGCGTATGTGTTAAGCTCCAACGGGCAAAGCACATGTGTTCGCGTGGGGAACCCCTCGAGACGTGGGGCTTGTTTTTTTTTCTGCGCACGGTGACGTCATGGCTGCACGTGGAGTTGGAATCCGGCAGGAGGGGTATCCCTGCCGGATGGTACCGTCCAAGGAGGGACGAGGAACACGTGCAGCTGCATGACGTCACGGGCAGGTGCAAAGTGCGCGAGCTGTGAGTTGCCGCGCTGGTGCTGCGCATGTAAAGAAAAGAAAAAAAAAAAAAAGCAAGCCTCACTTTCGGGTGCACAGGATTCCTGGGCAAGGGGTGGAAGACCCCCTTACCAGGGCACAGGATGGAAACTAGTTAGGGGGAAGGGTTAGCTTAGTTAGACCGACTTCATGGGGCAGGGGTAAGTCCTCATGGAGTCCGTGGAATGGATTAGTTAGAGGGATTGTAGCGAGATTTAGGTTGGGAAATTGATTAATGGGATTATTTTGGAGACAGTGACAGCCTTTGGATGTGTAGAGTTGACATAGTTTAGCTACGTAGTGTTAAATGGAACGTGCTATAGTATAAGGGACGACGTGGGAGCACGAGTTAGTTAGGGGAAGTAGTTAGGAGGATGGCAGAGTTCAGCGGTGTGTGTGTTGAAATGTTGTGAGGTGAGTACATGATGAGTGAGTGAGGCCAGCGGGTCTGTGTGAGTGGAGCGAATGGGGACTGCATGGTGCGATGAGTGATTGGGGGGGAGGAGTGACTCCCGCCCAAGGGACTCCGGGGTCAGTGTAGAGTGAGTTAGGGGTTAGTTAAATTGAAAAATGGAGGTCGTTTTGTTGTTGGTGTGAATGTAGGCTCGAAACCCATTTGGAGGGGTGCAGGAGCCCTGTTGACGGGCTGGGAGCGTGGCTGCGAAAAGTGAGTATCGCTGAGTGGGTACCCCGGGCACCAGGCTAGTCGGCCGTGGTAGGCCAAGGGCCCATGGGGGGCCGGGATAGCGTAGTGGGCACGGGTGCGCCTGCTTTGTGCGGGGGCCCGGGGCGCCATTAGCCGCGTGGGCAGTGTTGTGGGCACGGGTGACCCTCGGAAAGGGGCCTGGGAAGCCAGCCTGCCACGTGTGCGTTTCAGGGGAGGTGCCATGGGGGGCACTCCCCGGTGTTAGGGAGCTGGTAGGCTCGGAGGCAGTGTAGTGCCCGGGGGTGCCATCGTCGGAGAATCGGCAGAGGGTCGTGCCTGCCAAAGGGAGCCACGTGTCCCAGCCATGAGACCGTGTGAGGGCACGGAGAGAAAATTGGGGGGCGAGGCCCGAAATTGTGAGGACACCAACACAGGCGACGGGAATCTGGGTTGTTAGAACCAATAGCTTAAGCGCGAGGCGCTTGTTGAAAGCCCCGGGGTGGTTTAACAGTTAAATGGTTAGGGTAGATTAGGAGATGTACCCCTCCGCACCATCCATCCCCTCACTCTCGTTGTGGACCGCTGGACCCACTTTGTGTTATAGATCGCCGAACTCTGGGGAGGCCATTCTGAGGCTTCGTTGGGCCTCGACAAAGGACGCTAGCTCTCCCTTATTCCCCTCCGGGAAGGGAACGTAGGGGTTGGGAGTAGGCTAGGTGACAGGATAGGTTAGCCGAACAAGGACAATAAAGGGGGTTAGGGGACGATTTATAGTGGGGAAGTAAAAATAAAAACAACAAAAAAATAAGTTGGGGCGAAATTGGGGTTTGACAAATTAAGGGAGTGGGTATGTACAGTGACAGGCAAAGGCGATAGGTTGGGAGGGAGACAGGTAGGTAGGTCCGAGCCCGCCTTCCAAGTGGCCAGCACCACCGCACTCCCTCCACCAACCTCCACGGAACGGCAAAGGCTGGCCAACTTCAGCCATCTGGCTGTTTTTGCTGCAAGGCCTGTGCCGGCTGGATCGTCTGCAGCTGCTGTGCTGCGAGGCCTGTGCCGGCCCACTTCATCTGCCGGCTGGCTGTTTTTTTCTTCAAGGCCTGTGCCGGCCAGTTCATCTGCGGGCTGTGTTTGCCTGCAGTGGCCTTATTCTGCGGGCTGAGTTTGCCTGCTGCCTTTGCCATGCCATGCCCACTGCCCTTGTTCACCAGCCCCGTTCAATTTTGCTTTGCCCCCCCCTGTTCATTTCCATGTGCGCCAGGATCCGCAAGGCAACAGTTTGCAAGCTGCGAGAACTGCCCTGTTGGCAGCTACAACACGGGCCTGCAGTGGCGGCCCGTGCACCGTGTTTGCATCCATCCATCCATTCGTTGTGCTCATTGCGTGTGCCACTTGAGCTGGCACGGAGACTGCGTTTGTGCAGCCCATGCACCGTTGTGGTTCACTGCGTTCAGTTCAAAAGGGAAGGCCTTGGACTGCGTGTGAGCAGCCAGCCACGTTCCCTGTCACCTGCATTGTTTGAGCCAGAGACTGCATGCGGGCAGCCTGGCTCCCTGCTAACTGCTTTCTTTTTGCAGAGTTCAATGATCCTGGGCCATGGTTTAGTGCAAAATTTGTAAGTTAAGGTTAAGATGTACTGTAAATATGAGTGCGCCCCCGGCATGTATGTCTTAGCGCCGGCAATTTTATTTAAGTCGTCCGTGTGAGTGAGTTTGTTTAGATAGTTACGCAGCCCTCAGGTTATTTATTTTGGGGACACGAATACCATGAATGTCGCACTCAGGGATCCGTAGGTAAAATGTACTAGGGGAAAACTACACATGATGGCACACGAAAATTTGACGACTCGGGACGAGTCTGTAAAAAGGGGAGGGGGTGGTGTTGTGGTTACCAAATTCGCAAACCACCATTCAGGTCCCTTAGGTGAGGTATCTCGGAAAGTACATGTGTAGTTAGGCCCAAACCCGTTGTCTAGTGGGAATACATGTCATTCATGCGTGCTGCGACTCTTCAGGATAGCCGTTTTTCTTTTGCTATCTTTATTTTGGACCAACCGCCATGATTACCACCACAACCACAACATCAACCACCAACCACAACGCCGCTTCACCACAACCGCCACGACCTTCACGTCACACCTCGCAACTGTCGCATCGCCACCGTTCTTGCGCCGCCTGTGGGTGCCGGTGTTGGACTCGTGCAGGGCGCGCGCCGAACAGCGTGTACAAAATCATGGATTTTGTGCTTCAAAAACGGATCAAAAATGACACACGCCCACTTTTTGCCGTCCAATCGGTGAGCGAGGGGCGATTTGGCCCCGCCTCCAGGGCGTTGGAGGGCGATCGATATATGCAAATTTATGGATCAAAAAGCATTCACGCCCACTTTTTCTCGGGCCAATGGGGAGGGAGGTGAAAGGTCGAAGGGAGGGGGTCAAAGATGAGAGGGCGAAGCCACGGGGCTGATAAAAAGCGACCGTGTTCGTCAGTCCAGGGAGTAGGAGAGTCGAGAGGGAACAGAGAGTCAAGACTTCGCGGGCGGTGGAGTTGGCAAGAAGGAGCTGGTCGTCGTGTGCGTTGGAGTCGGAACGGAGGGGACGGAGCTGTGGAGAGGCGGCGAGGGCAGACGAGGGGGTGCTCGCGTCGTGCAGGGAGCTGCACCCCAGGGAGGCCGACAGCGCGACCTGGCCGAGGTGGAGACGCTCGTCGCGGGACAATAAGAATCCTCTATACCCCGAGCATCAGCAACCCCCTCCTGTTTCCCCCCGCGCTGAGATAGTGCGACCAAGGGGGCCCCTTTCCCACCCCCTACCAGACACTGTCCGCGAGGCCCGCGGAGTGGAGGCACCATCGCCGCTCCGCGTCTCATCACCAGACGGGTAGGCCCGACCCGGTCTCGGCCTCAGGCCCGCCTCATCTTTGAGGGTATTCTTTCCTTGGTTTTGGGTATGTGTTGTCGGCGCCGTCTGTGAAGTAAAATTGTATAAGTGTTGCCGTGTGCTCGTGTAATCGGTATTAGATCTGCATTGTCGCATTTGCTTTTTGTGTAAATTGAATTGTGTTTTTCTTTTCTGTGTGCTTTTGGTGGAATTGAATATGTGTGCTTGTCCGTTCGTCGCGAATAAATGTGCTTTGTGTTGAACTGTTTCCCGCTTCGCTTCGTCATTTCCTTCATTGAATCCTCATCTTGCTTCACGTAAAGGGTTGGTAGTGGGCTGAATACGCCCGATAATTAATCGAACCGTCGAGGTCGACGATAACACCGCTCGGTTATCCCGATAGTACGGAACGGGTCGCTTAAGTGGCCCGTGTCCGAAGTCGACCTGCGGCGAGGTGCGATCGCCCGGTCTACCCTCCGCGTGGGTACTTAGGTAGGTCGAATTTGGCGAGCAACCCTATCCCACGCGGGGGCTGATTGGCTCGATCGCGGTGAGACCGAAAGGTCCACCCGTGACTGGTTCCCGGCGTTAGTCCGAGAGGGTCACGACTGGATTGTCCGTCCGGTGGGCGACGTGCCGCGATTCGAGTTACGTGGCCGTCAGCACGCCGGCGGGCGCGAATCCGCAACAATATATATATATATATATATATATATATATATATATATATATATATATATATATATATATATATATATATATAGATATATATTGTTGCGGTATATATATATCTATTGTTGCGGTATTCGCACCCGCCGGCGTGCTGACGGCCACGTAACTCGAATCGCCAGGTCGCGCTGTCGGCCTCCCTGGGGTGCAGCTCCCGACGCGAGCACCCCCTCGTCTGGTGTCGCTGCCTTTCCACAGCTCCGTCCCCTCCGTTCCGACTCCAACGCACACGACGACCAGCTCCTTCTTGCCAACTCCACCGCCCGCGAAGTCTTGACTCTCTGTTTCCGACTCTCCTACTCTCCTACTCTCCGCCTCTGGACTCTCCTACTCTCCGCCTCTCGACTCTCCTACTCTCCGCCTCTGGACTCTCCTGGACTGACGAACACGGTCCTTTTATCAGCCCCGTAGCTTCGCCCTCTCAGCTTTGACCCCCTCCCTTCGACCTTTCACCTCGCTCCCCATTGGCCCGAGAAAAAGTGGGCGTGAAGGCTTTTTGATCCACAAATTTGCATATATCGATCGCCCTGGGGCGGGGCCAATTCGCCCCTCGCTCACCGATTGGACGGCAAAAAGTGGGCGTGTGTCGTTTTTGATCCGTTTTTGAAGCACAAAATCCGTGATTTTGTACACGCTGTTCGGCGCGCGCCCTGCACGAGTCCAACACCGGTACCCACAGCGGGGCAAGAACGGTGGCGATGCGACGGTTGCGAGGTGTGACGGGAAGGTCGTGGCGGTTGTGGTGAAGCGGCGTTGTGGTTGGTGGTTGATGTTGTGGTTGTGGTGGTAATCATGGCGGTTGGTCCAAAATAAAGATAGCAAAAGAAAAACGGCTATCCTGAAGAGTCGCAGCACGCATAAATGACATGTATTCCCACTAGACAACGGGTTTGGGCCTAACTACACATGTACTTACCGAGATACCTCACCTAAGGGACCTGAATGGTGGTTTGCGAATTTGGTAACCACAACACTACCCCTCCCCTTTTTACAGACTCGTCCCGAGTCGTCAAATTTTCGTGTGCCATCATGTGTAGTTTTCCCCTAGTACATTTTACCTACGGATCCCTGAGTGCGACATTCATGGTATTCGTGTCCCCAAAATAAATAACCTGAGGGCTGCGTAACTACCTAAACAAACTCACTCACACGGACGACTTAAATAAAATTGCCGGCGCTAAGACATACATGCCGGGGCGCACTCATATTTACAGTACATCTTAACCTTAACTTACAAATTTTACACTAAACCATGGCCCAGGATCATTGAACTCTGCAAAAAGAAAGCAGTTAGCAGGGAGCCAGGCTGCCCGCATGCAGTCTCTGGCTCAAACAATGCAGGTGACAGGGAACGTGGCTGGCTGCTCACACGCAGTCCAAGGCCTTCCCTTTTGAACTGAACGCAGTGAACCACAACGGTGCATGGGCTGCACAAACGCAGTCTCCGTGCCAGCTCAAGTGGCACACGCAATGAGCACAACGAATGGATGGATGAACACAAACACGGTGCACGGGCCGCCACTGCAGGCCCGTGTTGTAGCTGCCAACAGGGCAGTTCTCGCAGCTTGCAAACTGTTGCCTTGCGGATCCTGGCGCACATGGAAATGAACAGGGGGGGTAAAGCAAAAATTGAACGGGGGCTGGTGAACAGGGGCAGTGGGCATGGCATGGCAAAGGCAGCAGGCAAACACAGCCCGCAGAAGAAGGCCGCTGCAGGCAAACTCAGCCCGCAGAACCAGGCCGCTGCAGGCAAACACAGCCGGCAGATGAACTGGCCGGCACAGGCCTTGAAGAAAAACAGCCAGCAGTTGACTGGCTGGCACAGGCCTTGCAGCACACAGCTGCCGATGAAGTTGGCCGGCCTCCGCCTTGAAGCAAAACACGGCCAGCCGATGAAGTTGGCCAGCCTTTGCCGTTCAGTGGAGGTTGGTGGAGGGAGTGCGGTGGTGCTGGCCACTTGGAAGGCGGGCTCGGACCTACCTACCTGTCTCCCTCCCACCTATCGCCTTTGCCTGTCACTGTACATACCCACTCCCTTAATTTGTCAAACCCCAATTTAGCCCCAACTTATTTTTTTATTATTATTTTTTTTCTTTAACTTCCCCACTATAAATCGTCCCCTAACCCCCTTTATCGTCTTTGTTCGGCTAACCTATCCTGTCACCTAGCCTACTCCCAACCCCTATGTTCCCTTCCCGGAGGGGAATAAGGGAGAGCTAACGTCCTGTGTCGAGGCCCAACGAAGCCTCAGAATGGCCTCCCCAGAGTTTGGCGATCTATAACCAAAGTGGGTCCAGCGGCCCACAACGACAGTGAGGGGATGGATGGTGCGGAGGGGTAAATCTCCTAATCTACCCTATCCATTTAACTGCTAAACTACCCCGGGGCTTTCAACAAGCGCCTCTCGCTTAAACTATTGGTTCTAACAACCCAGATTCCCGTCGCCTGTGTTGGTGTCCTCACAATTTCGGGCCTCGCCCCCCAATTTTCTCTCCGTGCCCTCACACGGTCTCCTGGCTGGGACACGTGGCTCCCTTTGGCAGGCACGACCCTCTGCCGAATCTCCCGCAATGGCACCCCCGGGCACTACACTGCCTCCGAGCCTACCAGCTCCCTAACACCGGGGAGTGCCCCCCATGGCACCTCCCCTGAAACGCACACGTGGCAGGCCGGCCTCCCGGGCCCCTTTCCGAGGGTCACCCGTGCCCACAACACTGCCCACGCGGCTAATGGCGCCCGGGCCCCCGCACCAAGCAGGCGCACCCGTGCCCACTACTCTATCCCGGCCCCCCATGGGCCCATGGCCTACCGCGGCCGACTAGCCTGGTGCCCGGGGTACCCACTCAGCGATACTCACCTTTCGCAGCCACGCTCCCAAGCCCGTCAACAGGGCTCCTGCACCCCTCCAAATGGGTTTCGAGCCTACACTCCCACCAACAACAAAACGACCTCCATTTTTCAATTTGACTAACCCAGCTAACTCACTTTACTCTGACCCCGGGGTCCCTTGGGCGGGAGTCACTCCTCCCCCCAATCACTCATCGCACCATGCATTCCCCATTCGCTCCATTCACACAGACCCGCTGGCCTCACTCACTCATCATGTACTCGCCTCACAACTCTTCAATACACACACCGCTGAACTCTGCCATCCTTTTATCTGCATCCCCAAACTAGCTCGTGCTCCCACGTCGTCCCTTAAACTATAGCACGTTCCTTTTAACACTACGAAGCTAAACTACGTCCCCTCTACACACTCACAAGTCTGTCACGGTCTCCAAATCAATCATTTTATTTCCCAACCTAAATCTGGCTACAATCCCTCTAACTAATCCATTCCACGGACTCCATGAGGACTTACCCCTGCCCCATGAAGTCGGTCTAGCTAAGCTAACCCTTCCCCCTAACTAGTTTCCATCCTGTGCCCCGGGTCAAGGGGGTCTTCCACCCCTTGCCCAGGAATCCTGTGCACCCGAAAGTGAGGCTTGTTTTTTTTTTGTTTTTTTTTTCATGCGCAGCACCTGCGCGGCAACTCGCGCACTTTGCACCTGCCCGTGACGTCATGCAGCTGCACGTGTTCCTCGTCCCTCCTTGGACGGTGCCATCCGGCAGAGATACCCCTCCTGCCGGATTCCAACCCCACGTGCAGCCATGACGTCACCGTGCGCAGAAAAAAAAACAAGCCCCACGTCTCGAGGGGTTCCCCACGCGAACACATGTGCTTTGCCCGTTGGAGCTTAACACACACGATCGCGTGGAGAACCCGTCCGGTCCAAATCCATTTACCTGCCTAAACTTTGTCCGTCCGCGGGATCGGCAAATCCACCGCGTGCGTTTCCGGACCGGGACTTCACTCTCGCAAGCGAGCACGTGGCGGTCTCGTGCGTTGCACAGCACGAACCGCGTGCTCACTGCTGGGTGAACCCGGCACGGTCCTCGAAACAACTACAGCCGCTACTCGGCTTTCTCTCCTCTGTCGCCGTCTCCGTCTCCATTCCACACACGCATACCTGCGTATTACGACGCACACAGTCCACACCATTACATTCACACCGGGAGACGCGGCTGCGTGCTCCCGCATGCCGACCGACATCTCCCTCACATACCGCTCTCTCACACACACGGTCTCCCTTGCACTCGGCCGTTCACTCACGCATGCTACCTCCCTCGCACACGGTGCCTCACCCACACACGCGGGGGCACTCAACCGCGGTGTCTCATCCATACTCCGTGCCTCACTCATACACGCGGGGGCACTCAACCGCGGTTCCTCATCCACACACGGTGCCTCACCCACACACGCGGGGGCACTAACCCGCGGTGCCTCACTCACACTGGCCGTTTCACTCACACACACGGCCTCTTCCACACACGGTGCCTCATCCACACACACAGGGACAACCACTCTGGGGATTCGTGTCCCCACAAGGGTCTCCGGGGCCTCTATACCCCCCAAGCTTTCCGTGCACCTGTCCACAGCACTCGTCCCCTCAACCTCGCAAAGCACGACCGAGCTCACCTGGTCGTGACTCGCCTCAAGGGGGCATACTCCCTCCCCTCGTTCCTGGAGGAGGCCATCCAGGTGCTCGCACTGGGTCCCTACCCAGTCCGCCAGCTCACCCCCTTTATCCTCCACTACCTCCGTGTGTGTGTGTGTGCGTCACTTACCCCGTCTTCATCGTGTTGTCTCTTCTCTATTTTTTTTGTCTCCCGTGTCTCTATACATTTATAAATTTCTGTTGTCCCCTCCTGTCTATTAGTCTCCGCTTCTTTCTGGCGTCTTTCCCTTATCTTTAAGTAGGTCAACCTTGCTTTCTCTTTAAGTCGCTCCCGTCCTTCCCTGTTTTTCACTCCTTGCTCTTTCACGATCTCCGCGTACCTCATCCTTGCTTTCCGTATTAATTGTTCTTTTCTCTCCCTCGCAATTACTTTCACCTCGTCTCTTGTCTCCCGAATTACTTTTTCCTTACCCGCCTCCACCGCGGGCCTGTCAGCCGTTGCACCCCCTTCCAGCTCGTTCGTTCCGACACGTGGAGTCGCCATTTTAAGTTCCCTGCTCACGGCCTTCATGCCCGCCTGCAGGCATCGGCCCATGTTCTGTGTCTCACCCCGTAGTTCTTTCATTTCTTCCCTCATTTGCTGTGTATTCGCATCCATCGTCGTTTTCACTTCATTCATTTGCTTGTTCATGTCTTTCATTTCGTTTTTCATTTCATTTGTATTTGTATCCATCTTTTCTGTCATTGCCGCCAGCATGGCGCATAACTGGGCCATGTCGGATGCACTCAGCTGAGCCGTTTCGGCAAGGGTTGGGGAAGGGTTTTGGTGGAGAGGGGGGGGGAGGTGTCATACACCGCGGCTGCTGCCGCACCTATTTCGGGCTCTGGGTTCAGTTGGGCGAGTCCGTGTTCCTGCACAATCAACATTTCCTGCACGGGGATTCCATCCTGGACCATGGATTCTACACATTCTACATCCATTTCTAATACCCCCGGCTCCCGCTCGCCTTGAGACGCCATCTTGCTTCTCTTAAAGGGTTAATTTGCTCGCTCGTAATTTGGAGGGAATCGGGGGTCGCTTCTCTCACCCCTGGACCGATTCCCGTGAATTTCGCTGGAGACAGGAGAGCCTGTTGTCCCGCTCTCCAATACCAGTGCCGCGAGGAGGGCGATGAATTTGTATCGCACGACCTGACACCAGTGTTGCGGTATTCGCGCCCGCCGGCGTGCTGACGGCCACGTAACTCGAATCGCGGCACGTCGCCCACCGGACGGACAATCCAGTCGTGACCCTCTCGGACTAACGCCGGGAACCAGTCACGGATGGACCTTTCGGTCTCACCGCGATCGAGCCAATCAGCCCCCGCGTGGGATAGGGTTGCTCGCCAAATTCGACCTACCTAAGTACCCACGCGGAGGGTAGACCGGGCGATCGCACCTCGCCGCAGGTCGACTTCGGACACGGGCCACTTAAGCGACCCGTTCCGTACTATCAGAATAACCGAGCGGTGTTATCGTCGACCTCGACGGTTCGATTAATTATCGGGCGTATTCAGCCCACTACCAACCCTTTACGTGAAGCAAGATGGGGATTCAATAGAGGAAAAGACAAAGCGAAGCGGGAAACAGTTCAACACAAAGCACATTTATTCGCGGCACACGGGAGCACACATATACAATTCCACCAAATGCACACAGAAAAGACACAATGTAATTTACACAAAAAGCAAATGTAAAAGCGAAAACACAATGCAGAGCTAATACCGACTACCGAGCACACGGCAACACTTATACAATTCTACTTCACAGACGGCGCCGACAACACATACCCAAAACCAAGGAAAAGAATACCCTCAAGGATGAGGCGGGCCTGAGGCCGAGACCGGGTCGCGCCTACCCGTCTGGTGATGAGACGCGGAGCGGCGATGGCGCCTCAACTCCGCGGGCCTCGCGGACAGTGTCTGGTAGGGGGTGGGAAAGGGGCCCCCTTGGTCGCACTATCTCAGCGCGGGGGGAAACAGGAGGGGGTTGCTGATGCTCGGGGTATAGAGGATTTTTATTATCCCGCGACGAGCGTCTCCACCTCGGCCAGGTCGCGCTGTCGGCCTCCCTGGGGTGCAGCTCCCGACGCGAGCACCCCCTCGTCTGGTGTCGCTGCCTTTCCACAGCTCCGTCCCCTCCGTTCCGACTCCAACGCACACGACGACCAGCTCCTTCTTGCCAACTCCACCGCCCGCGAAGTCTTGACTCTCTGTTTCCGACTCTCCTACTCTCCTACTCTCCGCCTCTGGACTCTCCTACTCTCCTACTCTCCTACTCTCCTACTCTCCTACTCTCCTACTCTCCTACTCTCCTACTCTCCTACTCTCCGCCTCTGGACTCTCCTGGACTGACGAACACGGTCCTTTTATCAGCCCCGTAGCTTCGCCCTCTCAGCTTTGACCCCCTCCCTTCGACCTTTCACCTCGCTCCCCATTGGCCCGAGAAAAAGTGGGCGTGAAGGCTTTTTGATCCACAAATTTGCATATATCGATCGCCCTGGGGGCGGGGCCAATTCGCCCCTCGCTCACCGATTGGACGGCAAAAAGTGGGCGTGTGTCGTTTTTGATCCGTTTTTGAAGCACAAAATCCGTGATTTTGTACACACTGTTCGGCGCGCGCCCTGCACGAGTCCAACACCGGTACCCACAGCGGGGCAAGAACGGTGGCGATGCGACGGTTGCGAGGTGTGACGGGAAGGTCGTGGCGGTTGTGGTGAAGCGGCGTTGTGGTTGGTGGTTGATGTTGTGGTTGTGGTGGTAATCATGGCGGTTGGTCCAAAATAAAGATAGCAAAAGAAAAACGGCTATCCTGAAGAGTCGCAGCACGCATAAATGACATGTATTCCCACTAGACAACGGGTTTGGGCCTAACTACACATGTACTTACCGAGATACCTCACCTAAGGGACCTGAATGGTGGTTTGCGAATTTGGTAACCACAACAATATATATATAGTGTTGTGGTTACCAGATTCGCAAACCACCATTCAGGTCCCTTAGGTGAGGTATCTCGGTAAGTGCATGTGTAGTTAGGCCCAAACCCGTTGTCTAGTGGGAATACATGTCATTTATACGTGCTGCGACTCTTCAGGATAGCCGTTTTTCTTTTACTATCTTTATTTTGGACCAACCGCCATGATCACAACCACAACATCAACCACCGACCACAACCACCGCTTCACCACAACCGCCACGACCTTTACCGTCACAACTCGCCACCATCGCATCACCGTCATCTCGCGCCACTCATGGGCACCGATGCTGGACTCGTGTAGGGCGCACGTTGAACAGCGTGTACAAAACCACGGATTTTCTGCTTCAAAAACGGATCAAAAACGACACACGCCCACTTTTTGCCGTCCAATCGGTGAACGAGGGGCGAATTGGCCCCGCCCCCAGAACGATCGATATATGCAAATTTGTGGATCAAAAAGCCTTCACGCCCACTTTTTCTCGGGCCAATGGGGAGCGAGGTGAAAGGTCAAAGGGAGGGGGTCAAAGGCGAAGTTACGGGGGGATAAAAGGACGGTGTTCGTCGGTCAGAGTCGGTCGGAGAGTCGCAAAGGAGGGTCGGAGAGTCAAGAAGAGGAGAGTCAGCAGAACGAGAGTCGGAGTCGCAAAAGGAGAGAGAGTCGCAAACAAGAACGGGTCGGAGAGTCAAGAAGAGGAGAGTCGGAAGCAGAGGGTCAAGACTTCGCGGGCGGTGGAGCTGCTCGTCGTGTGCGTTGGAGTCGGAACGGAGGGGACGGAGCGGTGAAAAGGCGGCGACACCAGACGAGGGGGTGCTCGCGTCGTGCAGGAAGCTGCACCCGAAGGAGGCCGACAGCGCGACCTGGCCGAGGTGGAGACGCTCGTCGCATATAATAAAGATCCTCTATACCCCGAGCATCAGCAACCCCCTCCTGTTTCCCCCCGCGCTGAGATAGTGCGACCAAGGGGGCCCCGTTCCCACCCCCTGCCAGGCACTGTCCACGAGGCCCACGGGTTGCGGGGCCATCGCCACTCCGCGTCTCATCACCAGACGGGTAGGCCCGACCCGGTCTCGGCCTCAGGCCTACCCCATTCTTGGGGGATTTCTTTTCCTTAGTTTTGGGTATGTGTTGTCGGCGCCGTCTGTGAAGTAGAATTGTATAAGTGTTGCCGTGTGCTCGGTAGTCGGTATTAGCTCTGCACTGTGTTTTCACTTTTATGTTTGCTTTTTGTGTAAATGGAATTGTGTTTTCTTTTTTTTGTGTGCATTTGGTGGAATTGTATTTGTGTGCTTTCCGTTCGTCGCGAATAAATGTGCTTTATTGTTGAACTGTTCTCCCGCTTCGCTTCGTCTTTTCCTCCATTGAATCCCCATCTTGCTTCACGTAAAGGGTTGGTAGTGGGCTGAATACGCCCGATAATTAATCGAACCGTCGAGGTCGACGATAACACCGCTCGGTTATTCTGATAGTACGGAACGGGTCGCTAAGTGGCCCGTGTCCGAAGTCGACCTGCGGCGAGGTGCGATCGCCCGGTCTACCCTCCGCGTGGGTACTTAGGTAGTTCGAATTTGGCGAGCAACCCTATCCCACGCGGGGGCTGATTGGCTCGATCGCGGTGAGACCGAAAGGTCCACCCGTGACTGGTTCCCGGCGTTAGTCCGAGAGGGTCACGACTGGATTGTCCGTCCGGTGGGCGACGTGCCGCGATTCGAGTTACGTGGCCGTCGCACGCCGGCGGGCGCGAAGACCGCAACACTGGTGTCAGGAGTGGGATACAAATTCATCGCCGCCCTCGCGGCACTGGTATTGGAGAGCGGGACAACAGGCTCTCCTGTCTCCAGCGAAATTCACGGGAATCGGTCCAGGGGTGAGAGAAGCGACCCCGATTCCCTCCAAATTACGAGCGAGTTAAATTAACCCTTCACGAGAAGCAAGATGGCGTCTCAAGGCGAGCGGGAGCCGGGGTATTAGAAATGTATATGTGTAGTAATGTAGAATCCATGGTCCAGGATGGAATCCCCGAGCAGGAAATGTTGATTGTGCAGGAACACGGACTCGCCCAACTGAACCCAGGGCCCGAGGTGGGTGCGGCAGCGGCCGCGGTGTATGACACCTCCCCCCCTCTCCACCAAGACCCTTCCCCAACCCCTGCCGAAACGGCTCACTTGAGTGCATCCGACATGGCCCAGCTATTCACCATGCTGGCACAAATGAATGCAGAAATAAAAAGCATGAACGAAAAGATTGATGCGAGTACACAGCAAATGAGGGAAGAAACGAAAAGCTGCGGGGTGAGACGCAGAACATGGGCCGATGCCTGCAGGCGGGCATGAAGGCCGTTAGCAGGGAACTCGGAATGGCGACTCCACGTGTGGGAGCAAACGAGCTGGAAGGGGGTGCAACGGCTGACAGGCCCGCGGTGGAGGCGGGTAAGGAAAAAGTAATTCGGGAGACAAGAGACGAGGTGAAAGTAATTGCGAGGGAGAGAAAAGAACAATTAATACGGAGAGCAAGGATGAGGTACGCGGAGATCGTGAAAGAGCAAGGAGTGAAAAACAGGGAAGGACGGGAGCGACTTAAAGAGAAAGCAAGGTTGACCTACATAAAGATAAGGGAAAGACGCCAGAAAGAAGCAGAGACCAATAAACACGATGAAGACGGGGTAAGTGACGCACACACACACACGGAGGTAGTGGAGGATAATGGGGGTGAGCTCGCGGAGCGTGTTGGGACCCGGTGCGAGCAGCTGGATGGCCTCCTCCAGGAACAAGGGGAGGGAGTATGCCCCCTTGAGGCGAGTCACGACCAGGTGAGTTCGGTCGTGCTTTGCGAGGTTGAGGGGACGAGTGCTGTGGACAGGTGCACGGAGAGCTTGGGGGGTATGGAGGCCCCGGAGACCCTTGTGGGGACACAAATCCCCAGTGTGGTTGTCCCTGTGTGTGTGGTGCAAGGTGTGAGTGCGTCCCCGTGTGTGGAGGCGACCCCGTGTGTGGGTGGTGTGGTGGCGATGGTGCCAGAGTACGTGCTTCCCAGCACGCCGTGCGTGGGTGAGGCACCGTGTGTGAGTGAGGCCGTGTGTGTGAGTGAAACGGCCAGTGTGGATGAGGCACCGCGGGTGAGTTCCCCCGCGTGTGTGAGTGAGGGGCCGTGTGTGGATGAGGCACCGCGGTTGAGTGCCCCCGCGTGTGTGGATGAGGCACGGAGTGTGAGTGAGGCACCGCGGGTTAGTTCCCCCGCGTGTGTGGGTGAGGCACCGTGTGTGGAAGAGACCGCGTGTGTGAGTGTCGCCGTGTGTATGAGTGAGGTACCGCGGGTGAGTGCCCCCGCGTGTGTGGATGAGGCACGGTGTGAGAGTAGTGAGGCACGCGTGAGTGAACGGCCGTGTGCAAGGTCGCTGTGTGCAAGGGAGACCGTGTGTGTGAGAGAGCGGTATGTGAGGGAGATGTCGGTTGGCATGCGGGAGCACGCAGCCGCGTCTCCCCGTGTGAATGTGATGGAGTGGACTGTGTGCGTCGTAACACGCAGGTGTGCGTGGGTCGAATGGCGACGACGGCGACAGAGGAGAGAAAGCCGAGTAGCGGCTGTGGTTGTTTCGAGGACCGTGCCGGGTTCACCCAGCAGTGAGCACGCGGTTCGTGCTGTGCAACGCACGAGACCACCACGTGCTCGCTTGCGAGAGTGAAGTCCCGGTCCGGAAACGCACGCGGTGGATTTGCCGATCCCGCGGACGGACAAAGTTTAGGCAGGTAAATGGATTTGGACCGGACGGGTTCTCCACGCGATCGTGTGTGTTAAGCTCCAACGGGCAAAGCACATGTGTTCGCGTGGGGAACCCCTCGAGACGTGGGGCTTGTGTTTTTTTTTTTATGCGCACGGTGACGTCATGGCTGCACGTGTGGTTGGAATCCGGCAGGAGGGGTATCCCGGCCGGATGGTCCCGTCCAAGGAGGGACGAGGAACACGTGCAGCTGCATGACGTCACGGGCAGGTGCAAAGTGCGCGAGCTCTGAGTTGCCGCGCAGGTGCTGCGCATGAAAAAAAAAAAGAAGAAAACAAGCCTCACTTTCGGGTGCACAGGATTCCTGGGCAAGGAGGGAAGACCCCCTTACCTGGGCACAGGATGGAAACTAGTTAGGGGGAAGGGTTAGCTTAGTTAGACCGACTTCATGGGGCAGGGGTAAGTCCTCATGGAGTCTGTGGAATGGATTAGGTAGAGGGATTTAGTGAGCTTCAGGTTGAGAAATAAAATGGGATTATTCAAAGACATGGACAGACTTGTGGATGTGTAGAGGGGACGTAGCTTAGCTACGTAGTGTTAAAAGGAACGTGCTATAGTGTAAGGGACGACGTGGGAGCACGAGTTAGTTAGGGGAGGTAGTTAGAAGGATGGCAGAGTTCAGTGGTGTGTGTGTTGAAGAGTTGGTGAGTTGTGAGGTGAGTACTTGGTGAGTGAGTGAGGCCAGCGGGTCTGTGTGTGTGGAGTGAATGGGGAATGCATGGTGCGATGAGTGATTGGGGGGAGGAGTGACTCCCGCCCAAGGGACCCCCGGGGTCAGAGTAAAGTGAGTTAGCTGGGTTAGTTAAATTGAAAAAAGGAGGTCGTTTTGTTGTTGGTGGGAAAGTAGGCTCGAGACCCATTTGGAGGGGTGCAGGAGCCCTGTTGACGGGCTTGGGAGCGTGGCTGCGAAAGGTGAGTATCGCTGAGTGGGTACCCCGGGCACCAGGCTAGTCGGCCGCGGTAGGCCAAGGGCCCATGGGGGCCGGGATAGAGTAGTGGGCACGGGTGCGCCTGCTTGGTGCGGGGGCCCGGGGCGCCATTAGCCGCGTGGGCAGTGTTGTGGGCACGGGTGACCCTCGGAAAGGGGCCCGGGAGGCCGGCCTGCCACGTGTGCGTTTCAGGGGAGGTGCCATGGGGGCACTCCCGGTGTTAGGGAGCTGGTAGGCTCGGAGGCAGTGTAGTGCCTCGGGGTGCCATAGCGGGAGATTCGGCAGAGGGTCGTGCCTGCCAAAGGGAGCCACGTGTCCCAGCCAGGAGACCGTGTGAGGGCACGGAGAGAAAATTGGGGGGCGAGGCCCGAAATTGTAAGGACACCAACACAGGCGACGGGAATCTGGGTTGTTAGAACCAATAGTTTAAGCGAGAGGCGCTTGTTGAAAGCCCCGGGGTAGTTTAACAGTTAAATGGTTAGGGTAGATTAGGAGATGTACCCCTCCGCACCATCCATCCCCTCGCTGTCGTTGTGGGCCGCTGGACCCACTTGGTGTTAAGATCGCCGAACTCTGGGGAGGCCATTCTGAGGCTTGAGTTGGGCCTCGACACAGGACGTTAGCTCTCCCTTATTCCCCTCCGGGAAGGGAACGTAGGGGTTGGGAGTAGGCCAGGTGACAGGATAGGTTAGCCGAACAAAGACGATAAAGGGGGTTAGGGGACGATTTATAGTGGGGAAGTAAAAATAAAAACAACAAAAAAATAAGTTGGGGCTAAATTGGGGTTTGACAAATTAAGGGAGTGGGTATGTACAGTGACAGGCAAAGGCGATAGGTTGGGAGGGAGACGGGTAGGTAGGTCCGAGCCCGCCTTCCAAGTGGCCAGCACCACCGCACTCCCTCCACCAACTTCCACTGACGGCAAAAGCTGGCCAGCTTCATCTGCTGGCTGTTTTTCTTCGAGGCCTGTGCCGGCCAGTTCATCTGCCAGCTGTGTTTGCCTGCAACGGTCTTCTTCTGCGGGCTGTGTTTGCCTGCAGCGGCCTTCTTCTGCGGGCTGTGTTTGCCTGCTCACCTTTGCCATGCCATGCCCACTGCCCACGTTCACCAGCCCCGTTCAATTTTTGCTTTGCCCCCCCCTGTTCATTTCCATGTGCGCCAGGATCAGAAGGCAACAGTTTGCAAGCTGCGAGAACTGCCCTGTTGGCAGCTACAACACGGGCCTGCAGTGGCAGCCCGTGCACCGTGTTTGTGTCCATGCATCCATTCGTTGTGTTCATTGCGTGTGCCACTTGAGCTGGCACGGAGACTGCGTTGTGCAGCCCAAGCACCGTTGTGGTTCACTGCGTTCAGTTCAAAAGGGAAGGCCTTGGACTGCGTGTGAGCAGCCAGCCACGTTCCCTGTCACCTGCATTGTTTGAGCCAGAGACTGCATGCGGGCAGCCTGGCTCCCTGCTAACTGCTTTCTTTTGCAGAGTTCAGTGATCCTGGGCCATGGTTTAGTGTAAAATTTGTAAGTTAAGGTTAAGATGTACTGTAAATATGAGTGCGCCCCCGGCATGTTTGTCTTAGCGCCGGCAATTTTATTTAAGTCGTCCGTGTGAGTGAGTTTGTTTAGGTAGTTACGCAGCCCTCAGGTTATTTATTTTGGGGACACGAATACCATGAATGTCGCACTCAGGGATCCGTAGGTAAAATGTACTAGGGGAAAACTACACATGATGGCACACGAAAATTTGACGACTCGGGACGAGTCTGTAAAAAGGGAAGGGGGTAGTGTTGTGGTTACCAGATTCGCAAACCACCATTCAGGTCCCTTAGGTGAGGTATCTCGGTAAGTGCATGTGTAGTTAGGCCCAAACCCGTTGTCTAGTGGGAATACATGTCATTTATACGTGCTGCGACTCTTCAGGATAGCCGTTTTTCTTTTACTATCTTTATTTTGGACCAACCGCCATGATCACAACCACAACATCAACCACCGACCACAACCACCGCTTCACCACAACCGCCACGACCTTTACCGTCACAACTCGCCACCATCGCATCACCGTCATCTCGCGCCACTCATGGGCACCGATGCTGGACTCGTGTAGGGCGCACGTTGAACAGCGTGTACAAAACCACGGATTTTCTGCTTCAAAAACGGATCAAAACGACACACGCCCCCTGTTTGCCGTCCAATTGGTGAACGAGGGGCGAATTGGCCCCGCCCCCAGAACGATCGATATATGCAAATTTGTGGATCAAAAAGCCTTCACGCCCACTTTTTCTCGGGCCAATGGGGAGCGAGGTGAAAGGTCAAAGGGAGGGGGTCAAAGGCGAAGTTACGGGGGGATAAAAGGACGGTGTTCGTCGGTCAGAGTCGGTCGGAGAGTCGCAAAGGAGGGTCGGAGAGTCAAGAAGAGGAGAGTCAGCAGAACGAGAGTCGGAGTCGCAAAAGGAGAGAGAGTAGCAAACAAGAACGGGTCGGAGAGTCAAGAAGAGGAGAGTCGGAAGCAGAGGGTCAAGACTTCGCGGGCGGTGGAGCTGCTCGTCGTGTGCGTTGGAGTCGGAACGGAGGGGACGGAGCGGTGAAAAGGCGGCGACACCAGACGAGGGGTGCTCGCGTCGTGCAGGAAGCTGCACCCGAAGGAGGCCGACAGCGCGACCTGGCCGAGGTGGAGACGCTCGTCGCATATAATAAAGATCCTCTATACCCCGAGCATCAGCAACCCCCCCCTGTTTCCCCCCGCGCTGAGATAGCTCGTACCAGGGGGCCCCGTTCCCACCCCCTGCCAGGCACTGTCCACGAGGCCCGCGGGTTGCGGGGCCATCGCCGCTCCGCGTCTCATCACCAGACGGGTAGGCCCGACCCGGTCTCGGCCTCAGGCCTACCCCATTCTTGGGGGATTTCTTTTCCTTGGTTTTGGGTATGTGTTGTCGGCGCCGTCTGTGAAGTAGAATTGTATAAGTGTTGCTGTGTGCTCGGTAGTCGGTATTAGCTCTGCACTGTGTTTTCACTTTTATGTTTGCTTTTTGTGTAAATGGAATTGTGTTTTCTTTTTTTTGTGTGCATTTGGTGGAATTGTATTTGTGTGCTTTCCGTTCGTCGCGAATAAATGTGCTTTATTGTTGAACTGTTCTCCCGCTTCGCTCGTCTTTTCCTCCATTGAATCCCCATCTTGCTTCACGTAAAGGGTTGGTAGTGGGCTGAATATGCCCGATAATTAATCGAACCGTCGAGGTCGACGATAACACCGCTCGGTTATTCTGATAGTACGGAACGGGTCGCTTAAGTGGCCCGTGTCCGAAGTCGACCTGCGGCGAGGTGCGATCGCCCGGTCTACCCTCCGCGTGGGTACTTAGGTAGTTCGAATTTGGCGAGCAACCCTATCCCACGCGGGGGCTGATTGGCTCGATCGCGGTGAGACCGAAAGGTCCACCCGTGACTGGTTCCCGGCGTTAGTCCGAGAGGGTCACGACTGGATTGTCCGTCCGGTGGGCGACGTGCCGCGATTCGAGTTACGTGGCCGTCGCACGCCGGCGGGCGCGAAGACCGCAACACTGGTGTCAGGAGTGGGATACAAATTCATCGCCGCCCTCGCGGCACTGGTATTGGAGAGCGGGACAACAGGCTCTCCTGTCTCCAGCGAAATTCACGGGAATCGGTCCAGGGGTGAGAGAAGCGACCCCCGATTCCCTCCAAATTACGAGCGAGTTAAATTAACCCTTCACGAGAAGCAAGATGGCGTCTCAAGGCGAGCGGGAGCCGGGGGTATTAGAAATGTATATGTGTAGTAATGTAGAATCCATGGTCCAGGATGGAATCCCCGAGCAGGAAATGTTGATTGTGCAGGAACACGGACTCGCCCAACTGAACCCAGGGCCCGAGGTGGGTGCGGCAGCGGCCGCGGTGTATGACACCTCCCCCCCTCTCCACCAAGACCCTTCCCCAACCCCTGCCGAAACGGCTCACTTGAGTGCATCCGACATGGCCCAGCTATTCACCATGCTGGCACAAATGAATGCAGAAATAAAAAGCATGAACGAAAAGATTGATGCGAGTACACAGCAAATGAGGGAAGAAACGAAAAAGCTGCGGGGTGAGACGCAGAACATGGGCCGATGCCTGCAGGCGGGCATGAAGGCCGTTAGCAGGGAACTCGGAATGGCGACTCCACGTGTGGGAGCAAACGAGCTGGAAGGGGGTGCAACGGCTGACAGGCCCGCGGTGGAGGCGGGTAAGGAAAAAGTAATTCGGGAGACAAGAGACGAGGTGAAAGTAATTGCGAGGGAGAGAAAAGAACAATTAATACGGAGAGCAAGGATGAGGTACGCGGAGATCGTGAAAGAGCAAGGAGTGAAAAACAGGGAAGGACGGGAGCGACTTAAAGAGAAAGCAAGGTTGACCTACATAAAGATAAGGGAAAGACGCCAGAAAGAAGCAGAGACCAATAAACACGATGAAGACGGGGTAAGTGACGCACACACACACACGGAGGTAGTGGAGGATAATGGGGGTGAGCTCGCGGAGCGTGTTGGGACCCGGTGCGAGCAGCTGGATGGCCTCCTCCAGGAACAAGGGGAGGGAGTATGCCCCCTTGAGGCGAGTCACGACCAGGTGAGTTCGGTCGTGCTTTGCGAGGTTGAGGGGACGAGTGCTGTGGACAGGTGCACGGAGAGCTTGGGGGTATGGAGGCCCCGGAGACCCTTGTGGGGACACAAATCCCCAGTGTGGTTGTCCCTGTGTGTGTGGTGCAAGGTGTGAGTGCGTCCCCGTGTGTGGAGGCGACCCCGTGTGTGGGTGGTGTGGTGGCGATGGTGCCAGAGTACGTGCTTCCCAGCACGCCGTGCGTGGGTGAGGCACCGTGTGTGAGTGAGGCCGTGTGTGTGAGTGAAACGGCCAGTGTGGATGAGGCACCGCGGGTGAGTTCCCCCGCGTGTGTGAGTGAGGGGCCGTGTGTGGATGAGGCACCGCGGTTGAGTGCCCCCGCGTGTGTGGATGAGGCACGGAGTGTGAGTGAGGCACCGCGGGTTAGTTCCCCCGCGTGTGTGGGTGAGGCACCGTGTGTGGAAGAGACCGCGTGTGTGAGTGTCGCCGTGTGTATGAGTGAGGTACCGCGGGTGAGTGCCCCGCGTGTGTGGATGAGGCACGGTGTGAGAGTAGTGAGGCACGCGTGAGTGAACGGCCGTGTGCAAGGTCGCTGTGTGCAAGGGAGACCGTGTGTGTGAGAGAGCGGTATGTGAGGGAGATGTCGGTTGGCATGCGGGAGCACGCAGCCGCGTCTCCCCGTGTGAATGTGATGGAGTGGACTGTGTGCGTCGTAACACGCAGGTGTGCGTGGGTCGAATGGCGACGACGGCGACAGAGGAGAGAAAGCCGAGTAGCGGCTGTGGTTGTTTCGAGGACCGTGCCGGGTTCACCCAGCAGTGAGCACGCGGTTCGTGCTGTGCAACGCACGAGACCACCACGTGCTCGCTTGCGAGAGTGAAGTCCCGGTCCGGAAACGCACGCGGTGGATTTGCCGATCCCGCGGACGGACAAAGTTTAGGCAGGTAAATGGATTTGGACCGGACGGGTTCTCCACGCGATCGTGTGTGTTAAGCTCCAACGGGCAAAGCACATGTGTTCGCGTGGGGAACCCCTCGAGACGTGGGGCTTGTGTTTTTTTTATGCGCACGGTGACGTCATGGCTGCACGTGTGGTTGGAATCCGGCAGGAGGGGTATCCCGGCCGGATGGTCCCGTCCAAGGAGGGACGAGGAACACGTGCAGCTGCATGACGTCACGGGCAGGTGCAAAGTGCGCGAGCTCTGAGTTGCCGCGCAGGTGCTGCGCATGAAAAAAAAAAAGAAGAAAACAAGCCTCACTTTCGGGTGCACAGGATTCCTGGGCAAGGAGGGAAGACCCCCTTACCTGGGCACAGGATGGAAACTAGTTAGGGGGAAGGGTTAGCTTAGTTAGACCGACTTCATGGGGCAGGGGTAAGTCCTCATGGAGTCTGTGGAATGGATTAGGTAGAGGGATTTAGTGAGCTTCAGGTTGAGAAATAAAATGGGATTATTCAAAGACATGGACAGACTTGTGGATGTGTAGAGGGGACGTAGCTTAGCTACGTAGTGTTAAAAGGAACGTGCTATAGTGTAAGGGACGACGTGGGAGCACGAGTTAGTTAGGGGAGGTAGTTAGAAGGATGGCAGAGTTCAGTGGTGTGTGTGTTGAAGAGTTGGTGAGTTGTGAGGTGAGTACTTGGTGAGTGAGTGAGGCCAGCGGGTCTGTGTGTGTGGAGTGAATGGGGAATGCATGGTGCGATGAGTGATTGGGGGGAGGAGTGACTCCCGCCCAAGGGACCCCCGGGGTCAGAGTAAAGTGAGTTAGCTGGGTTAGTTAAATTGAAAAAAGGAGGTCGTTTTGTTGTTGGTGGGAAAGTAGGCTCGAGACCCATTTGGAGGGGTGCAGGAGCCCTGTTGACGGGCTTGGGAGCGTGGCTGCGAAAGGTGAGTATCGCTGAGTGGGTACCCCGGGCACCAGGCTAGTCGGCCGCGGTAGGCCAAGGGCCCATGGGGGGCCGGGATAGAGTAGTGGGCACGGGTGCGCCTGCTTGGTGCGGGGGCCCGGGGCGCCATTAGCCGCGTGGGCAGTGTTGTGGGCACGGGTGACCCTCGGAAAGGGGCCCGGGAGGCCGGCCTGCCACGTGTGCGTTTCAGGGGAGGTGCCATGGGGGGCACTCCCCGGTGTTAGGGAGCTGGTAGGCTCGGAGGCAGTGTAGTGCCCGGGGGTGCCATAGCGGGAGATTCGGCAGAGGGTCGTGCCTGCCAAAGGGAGCCACGTGTCCCAGCCAGGAGACCGTGTGAGGGCACGGAGAGAAAATTGGGGGGCGAGGCCCGAAATTGTAAGGACACCAACACAGGCGACGGGAATCTGGGTTGTTAGAACCAATAGTTTAAGCGAGAGGCGCTTGTTGAAAGCCCCGGGGTAGTTTAACAGTTAAATGGTTAGGGTAGATTAGGAGATGTACCCCTCCGCACCATCCATCCCCTCGCTGTCGTTGTGGGCCGCTGGACCCACTTGGTGTTAAGATCGCCGAACTCTGGGGAGGCCATTCTGAGGCTTGAGTTGGGCCTCGACACAGGACGTTAGCTCTCCCTTATTCCCCTCCGGGAAGGGAACGTAGGGGTTGGGAGTAGGCCAGGTGACAGGATAGGTTAGCCGAACAAAGACGATAAAGGGGGTTAGGGGACGATTTATAGTGGGGAAGTAAAAATAAAAACAACAAAAAAATAAGTTGGGGCTAAATTGGGGTTTGACAAATTAAGGGAGTGGGTATGTACAGTGACAGGCAAAGGCGATAGGTTGGGAGGGAGACGGGTAGGTAGGTCCGAGCCCGCCTTCCAAGTGGCCAGCACCACCGCACTCCCTCCACCAACTTCCACTGACGGCAAAAGCTGGCCAGCTTCATCTGCTGGCTGTTTTTCTTCGAGGCCTGTGCCGGCCAGTTCATCTGCCAGCTGTGTTTGCCTGCAACGGTCTTCTTCTGCGGGCTGTGTTTGCCTGCAGCGGCCTTCTTCTGCGGGCTGTGTTTGCCTGCTCACCTTTGCCATGCCATGCCCACTGCCCACGTTCACCAGCCCCGTTCAATTTTTGCTTTGCCCCCCCCTGTTCATTTCCATGTGCGCCAGGATCAGAAGGCAACAGTTTGCAAGCTGCGAGAACTGCCCTGTTGGCAGCTACAACACGGGCCTGCAGTGGCAGCCCGTGCACCGTGTTTGTGTCCATGCATCCATTCGTTGTGTTCATTGCGTGTGCCACTTGAGCTGGCACGGAGACTGCGTTGTGCAGCCCAAGCACCGTTGTGGTTCACTGCGTTCAGTTCAAAAGGGAAGGCCTTGGACTGCGTGTGAGCAGCCAGCCACGTTCCCTGTCACCTGCATTGTTTGAGCCAGAGACTGCATGCGGGCAGCCTGGCTCCCTGCTAACTGCTTTCTTTTGCAGAGTTCAGTGATCCTGGGCCATGGTTTAGTGTAAAATTTGTAAGTTAAGGTTAAGATGTACTGTAAATATGAGTGCGCCCCCGGCATGTTTGTCTTAGCGCCGGCAATTTTATTTAAGTCGTCCGTGTGAGTGAGTTTGTTTAGGTAGTTACGCAGCCCTCAGGTTATTTATTTTGGGGACACGAATACCATGAATGTCGCACTCAGGGATCCGTAGGTAAAATGTACTAGGGGAAAACTACACATGATGGCACACGAAAATTTGACGACTCGGGACGAGTCTGTAAAAAGGGAAGGGGTAGTGTTGTGGTTACCAGATTCGCAAACCACCATTCAGGTCCCTTAGGTGAGGTATCTCGGTAAGTGCATGTGTAGTTAGGCCCAAACCCGTTGTCTAGTGGGAATACATGTCATTTATACGTGCTGCGACTCTTCAGGATAGCCGTTTTTCTTTTACTATCTTTATTTTGGACCAACCGCCATGATCACAACCACAACATCAACCACCGACCACAACCACCGCTTCACCACAACCGCCACGACCTTTACCGTCACAACTCGCCACCATCGCATCACCGTCATCTCGCGCCACTCATGGGCACCGATGCTGGACTCGTGTAGGGCGCACGTTGAACAGCGTGTACAAAACCACGGATTTTCTGCTTCAAAAACGGATCAAAAACGACACACGCCCACTTTTGCCGTCCAATCGGTGAACGAGGGGCGAATTGGCCCCGCCCCAGAACGATCGATATATGCAAATTTGTGGATCAAAAGCCTTCACGCCCACTTTTTCTCGGGCCAATGGGGAGCGAGGTGAAAGGTCAAAGGGAGGGGGTCAAAGGCGAAGTTACGGGGGGATAAAAGGACGGTGTTCGTCGGTCAGAGTCGGTCGGAGAGTCGCAAAGGAGGGTCGGAGAGTCAAGAAGAGGAGAGTCAGCAGAACGAGAGTCGGAGTCGCAAAAGGAGAGAGAGTAGCAAACAAGAACGGGTCGGAGAGTCAAGAAGAGGAGAGTCGGAAGCAGAGGGTCAAGACTTCGCGGGCGGTGGAGCTGCTCGTCGTGTGCGTTGGAGTCGGAACGGAGGGGACGGAGCGGTGAAAAGGCGGCGACACCAGACGAGGGGGTGCTCGCGTCGTGCAGGAAGCTGCACCCGAAGGAGGCCGACAGCGCGACCTGGCCGAGGTGGAGACGCTCGTCGCATATAATAAAGATCCTCTATACCCCGAGCATCAGCAACCCCCTCCTGTTTCCCCCCGCGCTGAGATAGTGCGACCAAGGGGGCCCCGTTCCCACCCCCTGCCAGGCACTGTCCACGAGGCCCGCGGGTTGCGGGGCCATCGCCGCTCCGCGTCTCATCACCAGACGGGTAGGCCCGACCCGGTCTCGGCCTCAGGCCTACCCCATTCTTGGGGGATTTCTTTTCCTTGGTTTTGGGTATGTGTTGTCGGCGCCGTCTGTGAAGTAGAATTGTATAAGTGTTGCTGTGTGCTCGGTAGTCGGTATTAGCTCTGCACTGTGTTTTCACTTTTATGTTTGCTTTTTGTGTAAATGGAATTGTGTTTTCTTTTTTTGTGTGCATTTGGTGGAATTGTATTTGTGTGCTTTCCGTTCGTCGCGAATAAATGTGCTTTATTGTTGAACTGTTCTCCCGCTTCGCTTCGTCTTTTCCTCCATTGAATCCCCATCTTGCTTCACGTAAAGGGTTGGTAGTGGGCTGAATATGCCCGATAATTAATCGAACCGTCGAGGTCGACGATAACACCGCTCGGTTATTCTGATAGTACGGAACGGGTCGCTTAAGTGGCCCGTGTCCGAAGTCGACCTGCGGCGAGGTGCGATCGCCCGGTCTACCCTCCGCGTGGGTACTTAGGTAGTTCGAATTTGGCGAGCAACCCTATCCCACGCGGGGGCTGATTGGCTCGATCGCGGTGAGACCGAAAGGTCCACCCGTGACTGGTTCCCGGCGTTAGTCCGAGAGGGTCACGACTGGATTGTCCGTCCGGTGGGCGACGTGCCGCGATTCGAGTTACGTGGCCGTCGCACGCCGGCGGGCGCGAAGACCGCAACAATATATATATATATATATATATATATATATATATATATATATATATATATATATATATATATATATATATCGAAAAAAAATAGTGTGGTAGATAAAAACATTTGAAAGGAAACTAGAGGGGGAGCACTCGGTACTCGGTTTCTCAATTTTTTTTGGGGGGGGGTGGAGGTTGGAAATCACTTAAAACATGTAGAAATGCAAAAAAAAGTTTTTTTTTCTCTAACAATTATTTTTAGGGGGGTGGGGGTTGGAAATCACTTAAAACATGTATAAATGCAAAAAAAAAAATTTTTTTTTTCTCGAAAAATTTTTTTTGGGGGGTGGGGTTTGGAAATCACTTAAAACATGCAGAAATGCAGAAAAAATTCTCGAACAATTTTTTTTGGGGTGGGGGACCAAGACCAAAATCTAATGGCATGATCCTTGGACCATACAAAACCCCCCCACCAAGTTTCGTCGAAATCCGTCGAGGAGTTTTTTCCGTAATACAAAAAATTAACATTTTCACGCTCACGCCGGGGGTTTTCGCTATAGCTCTCTGTTCTTCGAACAGGCGAGCTCAAAAAGGACAAATGCTAGTAATCATCTACCATAGAAGGTGAGGAGATTGGGTTCCACCACAGGAAGTTGTATGCGGATTACTAGGCAGCATTGTCTGTCCCGCTCGGCAGTTAGTGTTGTCAGTTAGTGTTGTTGGTTAGTGTTCCTGTCGTGTATGGGTGGAGCCCCGAGTCACGTTTGGTCGTGGTCACGTGGTTGTGGCTTCATATGTCACATCTCGCCCACTAGGGACTTGTAGCACCAGAAGCGTCAGGAGCAGCATGTGCTGTCATTAGCAGTGTCCTGTGGGACGTGTGCCTGTAGAGTGCATCGAGTGCGTAATAAAGCGGAGTTACGGGCATCATACGCCCACCCTCTCGATCGAGGCAATAAAGCGGGGTTGTGCTATCCTCCAAGCCTGGTGTTGGCTTTGTGGTTAGGGTGGCGGCTTGGGATCCAAGGGTCCTGAGTTCAAGCCCCGTTGGCTGCTGAATTAACACCAGGGGGTTGACTCAGCCTGTCATCCTTCCGAGGTCGGCGAAATGAGTGCCAGTGTACTGGTCCCGGTGTATGCCCCGGTTAGAATAGGTGTACCATATCCCTGTGTGTCGTAAGAGGCGACCAGGGTTGGCGTCAGGAAGGGCATCCGGCCATAAAACATTGCCTCAAGAAAAAGCCAAACCCCTGCACAGCAGGGAAAAATGGCTGTAAAAACGGTCATTTTGTGCTATCCTCTGGCTCGTGTCTGCCTGCTCGCACCTCTGCCACGACATTACAGTTCCCTCTTCCTTTTGACTTTATCGGGTCCATCAGAGCCATGGAGCAAATAAATCCGGACTTGAAAGGATATGAGGGGACAAGTAAGTGGTCAACAGACGTACAAACATGACCTTTAAGAAAAGACGGGCTGTGGTCGGATGTTAGCAGGAATAAAAAAAAAACAGAAGATCAATGCGACCTGAGAAGATGGTGAGCAGCAACGATGAAACAGTGGAGGGGGGAACATGATTGGACAGACATAAGAAAGTGATTCTATAGGTGGGAACAGAGGAACAAGAGACTGCAGGTAAGCAAGAAGCCTGGACTTTGAAAGTTTGACAAGGAGGGGGTTTCTGGATGAACGCATTGATTGTGGTTGAGTTGGGGAGGTTTGGTTGAATCGCTGAAAGGAGAGAAAGAAAGACTGGAAGACAGTATGAGTATGGGACTAAAATACCACTCACTACCTGCTTTACTTTAAAGAAATGCCTTAAATCCATGAGGATTTCTACAGCATGAAAGAAGGACTTTGCTTGGTGCAGGATGCCCAGTGTGCTGCTCTGACTTTAACAATCAGCTTAGAGATCGGGTAGACGACCCAAGATAGGTCATGGTTGATGGTGAGGCTCTAAGTTGCGTGGACTGTTAATCACAGAACTATATCAGTGTGTTTGTTTGAGGAGATTGCAAAGATAAACTGTTAGGATGATTTACCTGGATCAAAACTCGTGTTACAGGTATTGGATGAGTTATTGATCTTTTCAAGGTCTGCTGTGAGGGGCACAGACACTGTCACAAAGGGCTGACATGATAGCCTAGAGGTACGCACACTTGCCTCTAAGCTGCCTAGCCTGGGTTTTAATCCCGACCCAGCTATAAACTGTCATCCTGGTGTTGCACAGGCAGGGTGAGTCATCAATGTGTGTGCCGTCCCTCCAGTGGATGTCAAACGGGTGTCCCATCTGCCAGCATGAGTTGGTGGACGTTAAAGATCCCATGGTGTCCTTTGCAAAGAGTGGGCGAGCTATCGTCTGCACCATGAACAAATTCCAAATTCCTGCCCTAACTAGCAGAGAGCACTGCATTAGGGGCACAGCCATGCCCTCGGCTATTGATGCTACCCCGCAGCCTTGTGCTGCATACAAACTAATAAACTGCCACAAAATCACTGGATGGATGAGGGCTGTTGGACACAATGCTGAGTCATCTGCAAAAACGTAAAGATAATTTCCCATTGAAACAAAAAGGTCATAAATGAAACCAAGAAGATAAAGAATTGGCCTCAAGACTAACTAGGAGTGGGATGGATACTTGTCTATACAGGTCAGGTGATTGTTAAGGAGCCACCATGAGCTACTTATCAGATTTTGCGTTGGAGTGCAGTGGAAGGGTTATATTGTGAGAGAAAGTGATACTTCATTGCGGCCTTAGAATACAGGCCAATAGGGTCCATACTAAGTTGACTGTTAAAGCCTTTGCCCTCAAGGAGAGCTAACCTTTCTCTTCCACGGCTGGCAGTGTGTTTGATTCAGGACGGGAACAGTCGTGGCGGGAGAACGAACGGCAACTAAAACTGCAGCTTACCCAGCTCGAGGCGACCATGCGCTCCGACCTGGCTGAGAAGAACCGCCTCCTGGACACTCTCCACGTGGAGCGAGGTCACTAGCACGCATGGTGCAGGGGTGGAGGAAACACTGCACTGTATTTGTGCAGGATTCACATGTCTACCAATATACAGAACTCGGACCAGGGAACCTCCGGTCTGACAGCCACCTCCCTCCCCATCCCCCACATAACATATTTCTATCCTTTCTTCATCGAAACCTCTTTCCCCACCAACTTTCTGGTTTGAACAGAATCAAATGAGCGATCACAGCAAGAGCTGCAGCAGCTGCAACTAAAGTTCTCACAACAAAAGCAAGAGTTGGAAGAGCTGCAAGAAAAAGCAAACCTTTTCACTCAAGTAAGTTTCCTGTTCTCGAGATCTACTGTTGTTGAGTTAAATGCTTTGCTGTACCTGCACTGCTCGAATGTTTTGTCATCACTGAGTTTTGCATGTTTGGTATCACCGTCCACTGCTCATCCTCCCACATGTCTCTAGATGTTTAGGCTTACAGACACCTTCCTGAGACTCTGGGTAATTATTTCCAACTGTATGTATTCGCCTTCTTTCCCTTGTTCTTTGGGACATTTTAATGTCCTGGAACTTTATAGCAACATTGTAAGTAAATGTATACGTAGTTTGTTTCACAGTACAACGAGGTTGGTTTGAATGAAAGGGTCCTTATAAGAAACTTCAATGCAGGAGACCCATCAAAGCCATTCAACCTTTAGGCCCCAACAAAGCCTGTGCTATTATTACTAAGCTATCTATGGCCGTTTGTCCATGCTCTATCCTCTTAAATGCTGAGCGTCAAGAAACGAAGCAGCACGTACCATTTTAAAAGTCTTTGGAGTGAATCGGTCGGGGTTCGAAATACTGATCACCCAGACTCAGAGCGGACACTAACCATTATGCTACTGAGTCTGGTCAAAAGTTAAAAACTTGTTTGCTTGACAATAAGTACCAGAATTTCCTTTGGAGAACCTGGAAAATCTGGAAAAACCAAAGTCAAAATGTGTAGGAAATGGAGCTTTTGAAAAGGCTTTCAATCATTAAGAAAAACTACAGCTCCACGTGTTGACGTTGATGAATGTTTCACCACCCGCACAACATGTTGCAGACCCGTACGGAGAATGAAACTTTGATTCCTGTGGCGGACTCGAGCAGAGGTCCAAATAAATTGACCGAAATGGAGCAGCAGGCTGTACATGCTGAGATACTGCAGGAGTTGGAGAAAACACGCAGCTTGCTGTTCGTACAACATCGTATTAACAAGGACTATCAGGTGTGGTTTGCTTCAACATTCCCATTAGTAAGATACGTGCTCCTCCAAGTAGCCAACCAACGTTTCCACCAATTCCGCTTTTAATTCTCATGTGATGCATTTTATTTGTATACATAGTCGAGGCTTGTGGAAAAGCTAGTACACTGAACAGTTCAGGATGTAACAGACAAAAACAGAATGCAAAACGCGTATATATGGGGTGGATAAGTTGGATACAGAGGGATTGGGGACAATCCGAGATGGTGGTGAACAGCTGCTTGAAAACCTGGAGGGAAGAATGACAAACTGTGTCATCAGTCCTCCAGAAACCGGGGGGGAGGGGGGACAAAGCACGGTAAGAAAGCAGAAGGTGCAAGACCAGAAAGGAGGCGGTAGAAGACAGAGACGTAGAGCCCTCAGACATGTTTGCGATGGGAAGTGATAAGCCAACAGACTCAGCTTCAGTACAGGAGATTCCATTGATCTTGAAGGCCTTGGTTTCCACAGCGTCAAGCCAGCCCAGAGGGGAAAGCAGTACTCTATGAAGATGTGGATGAAAGACTTGGAGGTGGATAGGAGTTCAGGTGTGCCAAGGAAGGGCTTTGTACGATGGAGGATGCCTCGTCGTCTGGCTTTGGAAGCCAACTTTGAAATGTGGTTTTCCCAAAAAAGATCATGGCTGATGGTGAGACACAGGAGTTTGAATGACTGAACTTCCAAAAGAGGATTGTTAAGAAAGTTTTATCAGAGGGTTTGCCAGATGGTCCTTTTTGAGAGAGATAGTGAGATTTGTCATGATTGAAAAACACATTCTAAGTGTTTGACCAGTGTGAGATTAATTTTTTTCCAAGGTCAGAAGACAGGAAAGAGGCTGCAGCCTGCCTGTCTGAAGGATGAGACGTCATGGAAGAGAGTGGAGTCCTTAGCAAATAGATAAAGAAGATTTTCTCGAGTCAGATAGATCATTGATGAAGATCAGGAATAGGACTGGGCCGAGAACACTGCTTTGGGGCACTCCATCCTTCACAGGGAGAGCAGATGAAAGGATACGGTTGAGTGCCACACGTTGGCGATGAGAGTAGAGTCAGAAAGCCAAATGTAGAGTTGGCCTTGGATGCCATAGGCAGAGTTTGGAAAAGAAGGAAGGATGCCATCCATCCATTGGGAGCATACTCTATGCAGAGTGTTGGTGCTGCCTAAGCAGTCTCCTTGGCTATTGGGCACAATCCTGGACGGGTCACCACTCCGACACAGGATACCAGCATGCTGGCACTCATTTTGCTGACCTCGGAAGGATGACAGGCAGAGTCAACCCAACCTGGTCTTAACTCAGCAGTCAACGGGGCTCAAACTTAGGACCCTCGGATTCTCAGCCAGCCACCTTCGCCACTAAGACAACACCAGGCTTGAGGATGCCATACTGTATCAAAAGCATGAGATATGTCCAGAGAGACAGACCTGATTTCATGTTTGACATTGAGGGCTTCCATCCATTCTTGGGTGAGTAGAAGCAGCATGTCCAAGGTGGAGTGACCAGGTCTGAATCCAAATTGGTGATCTGAGATGAGGTCGTTGGAGAAAAGAAAGGATTTCATATCAACTGCAATGATGGATTTCATGATGTTGCTGATGATTGGAAATAAGCTGATAGGTTTGCAGTTGAGGGGATCAGATTTTGCCCTTTTTTAGTTCACCTGGAAGTAGTTTCACGGAGCTTACGGGATGGTGCGTTGTCCGTCCCTCCAAAATTTGCAACTTCTCTGAAAATACACTTACAATTTCGATGAATCTTCACCACAACGTTCAGCACCGTGCATGTATCAAAGTTTGCTCATGGCATTAACATATTTGGGCCCAAAGGAGGTTTTTTGTGGGGGTTATTTCCTTTCTTCTCAAAAACTACACACACAATTCTGATGAAACTTGACCACAACATTCGTCACCCATGATGTACCAGGTTGTTCATGACCTTAGAAAAATCGGGGTCCAAGGAGGTGTAATTGGGGTTTCCCCTCAAAAATGTATTTTTTTTCTCCAAAACTACACACACAATTTCGATGAAACTTGACCACAACCTTCATCACTCGTGATGTAGCAAAGCTTGTCACACCATAAAAAAATTGAGGTCTAAGGGGGTCTACATGGGGTTCCCCCTCAAAAGAGGTATTTTCTTTCTTCTCCGAATCTACACACATAATTCCGATGAAACTTGACCACCACCTTCATCACCCGTGATATACTAAAGTTTGTTCACGACATTCAAAAAATTGGGGTCGAAGAGGTTTAATGGGGGGTTGCCCCCCAAAATATGTATTTGCTTTCTTCTCTGAAACGACACACACAATTTCGATGAAACTTGACCACAGCCTTCATCACCCGTGATGTACCAAAGTTTGTTCACAGCATTAAAAGAAAAATCCTTCGGTATTTACTTTCTTCTCCATTACATATTTAGTGGGTCATCCATGCCTACAGTCTATCTTATCCAGCTGCTACCAGTTGAGTGCCCAGGGGTATTGCCCCTATGTTTTACGCAGTGCAGTGATGTTGGCAGATTTCAAAGTAGATGGAAGATGACCTCGTGCAAATGGCAGGGTGAAAAGGGCAGAGAGAGGATGCGCAAGAGCAGCAGAGGAGATTTTTAGGACACGTGAGCTGATGCTGTCCAGTTCAGTAGCAGACTCAGAGTCAAGGTTTGAAGAACCTTCTCCACCTTCTCAGGTGCAAAAGACACATAGTCCAGGATCAGTTGATAGCCAAGGATGGGTTGGTACCAAGAGTGAGGGGTTGGGGACACAGGATTTAGAAGCAAACACAAAATTGAGACATTTAGCCTTCAAACGAACGGAGTCGGCTGTTGTGCCATTTGAAGAGAGAGAAGAAATGGAAGGGGAGCATGCACCAGAGACAGACTTAAGGAGGTGCCATCAGGTTTTAAAGGAGGGAGAGAAGTGTGAAAATTCATTCTTGAGGTTGGACAGATGTTTTCTGGCTCTCCTGAGAGTGGACACGCACTTGTTGCAGACTTTTTGGAATGCACTGAGATTGCCTTTGGTCGGATTTGCCTTCCAGGAAGATAAATTTAAGTTAAACAATTGCAACAACTCGTTCATCTCATCGAGGCCACAACTCGTAATCCTTTCTATAATTCACAGACTGGTGTTTGTGTGTCTGTTTGTTTGTCCACAACATGTACTTCTGCATGGTTCTTATCCAGATCCCATTCTTTGTGACTCTTGGACCTCCAGCCTCTCTCAAGAAAACCAACTTTTTATGAACGGTTTTCAGCTATGATGATTGTTTTAAAATGTCTTTCCCCCTCTTCAAATGAGAAGTTGTACATACAGTTTTCCGTATTGATGAAATTTCAATTTGATGATTCAAACTTCACATTTTGATCGTAAATGATGAACAGTTCCTTCTTTCTAAGTCAACTAATAAAACTCGGAGGTGAAATGCAGCACATTCATTAAATCATAAGCCGGTATTCATCCTTATAATATATTTGGCATGTTGATAAAGAATTGGCAGGACTTTATCTCTTGATTGTGAAATTTTGAACTCATTAGGTGAAATCAAGCAGTGATCTTTTAAAAAAAAATTCAACAAATCAAACTCACTCTGAGATGAACTTGTCAACTCGCTGAGAGGTGAGCTTCTCATTGAGTCATGAATTGTTCACCACCATAAAGGGTTTTCCCAGCGCTCGTAAATAACATCCCATTCTTATGGATGGAAGAGGAAGCAGGACTTGTAGCGCCACTGAAGGAACACACAGAGACACTTTGCGAACTATATAAATGACCGTTTTTACAGCCATTTTTCCCTGCTATGCAGGGGTTTGGCTTTTTTTTCTTGAGGCAATGTTTTATGGCCGGATGCCCTTCCTGACGCCAACCCTGGTCGCCTCTTACGACACACAGGGATATGGTACACCTATTCTAACCGGGGCATACACCGGGACCAGTACACTGGCACTCATTTCAGCAGCCAACGGGGCTTGAACTCAGGACCCTTGGATCCCAAGCCGCCACCCTAACCACTAAGCCAACACCAGGCTTACTTTGCGAACTATATATAGAATGATAAACGAAGAAATATCAAAGTATATGGAAGGAGCGTGACGACAATGGCATGTTATAAAGATCCTTTGTTTTCAAGCTGGTTCACTTCATTGTACATTGTGATTGAGACGCTCACATCTTTAATTTCTATTGGGTGTTTCCCATACCTGTTGTTGGCTTAATGGTTAGGGGTGGTGGGCTTGGGATCCCCAGGGTCCTGAGTTCAAATCCTGCTTCGCTGTTGAATTAATACCAGGTGGGGTTGACTCTGCTTGTCATCCTTCTGAGGTCGGCAAAATGAGTGCTAGCTCGCTGGTATCCTGTGTCGGAGTGGTGACCTGTCCAGGATTGTACCCAATAGCCAAGGAGACTGCTAAGGCAGCACCAACGCTCTGTCCAGAGCAGTGTTTCTCAACCTTTTTTGTTCCACGCCCCACTTTGATTTTCCAAAAAAATCGTACGCCCCACCATGATTGGAGACACTACAGTATATATATACTACATATGTATTCAAAAGGCTTCATTAAAACTTTATTGCAAATTTTATTCAATTGCTACTCACTTCAATGGGAGCCCTGCCCTTGACACTGGCTGCAGATTTGTTTGATTCGAGGAACCAATTTTGCCAGTTTCAGCCTTGAATCACCACGTTTCGTGATTTCCAGTCGATTTCTCTTCGCTTGCAGCAAATCGGTAACAACACTAAATTCACATTCGACTAAATAAAATGATGGGAAATTTATCAATACTTTCCCTTGCCAAAGTAGTCGAGTTTGGGTATTTCTTTTCGCTCTCCTCAGAAAGCCACATCATGGTTCCTTTGATCTTGAAAAGAGTTTTGAATCCTCATGCCCCACCAAAATATTGCCACACCCCACCTTGAGAAACACTAGTCCAGAGTATGGTCCCAATTGAATGGATGTATTGCTTGTTGTGCTACTCTTCCTACAGTTCAGGGCTGATTAAATCCAGACTTGATACATAGGATCAGCACAACCACAATTAATGTATAGGGGTGTTTTTATCTTTGCCAGTGGTCTTGGTGGGGGGGGGGGGGGTGGGAAGGGATGCAAATTCTCTATGTAGATGTGTATTGCGTAGCGCTGCTCCAGGTGGGGGAGGGTATTACATGTCTCCACCATTTACAGTCCTGTATTTATCTCACCATGTTTTCATGTACAGGTGAGGTGTTTTGAATCATAAGCACAGTATGTTTTTGCTTCATGCATGTACCCTGGGTTATTATTATTATTATTATTATTATTATTATTAATATTATTATTGCCTATACAGAGCTGTCAGTTGCCAATACACCGCCCAAGTAAATGTACGCGTCAGAAGAACATGTATTCTTCAAACAAGATCGCCCGTTGGGTGGGCACTCTGCTAGTATTAGCCAATTGGTAGCACTTCAAATTCTGCCTCACAATTATTAAAATTAAATAACAGAAAAATCAAATAATTGAAATTTGGAAAAAAAAAACAATCAAAATGAAATAATAAATAAATCAAATAATTTAAAATTCAATAATTTATTTAAAGTTTTAATAATAAAAAAATTGAAAAAAACAAAAACAAATAATGAAATAATCGGTAAATTAAATAAATGGGAAAAATTTGAAAATTGGAAAAAAATATATTAATAGAAAATGGGGAAAAAATTAAACATTTGAAATTTAAATCATTAAATAATTAAATTATTCTTCAAAAAGTGGTACAACATGGACAGACAAACACCAGGACTAAAGACTTCATGCCCCCCCCTCTGGGAACCATCAATATCTTATCAAGATGGTTACAGTCTTCCATGGTTTGGTTGTGATGGTTTGATCTCTTGTGGAGACAATGTTGTCATACAATGAAACTGTGATCACAGTGGACAGAATGACCTCTTTATATTTCCTCTTCTTACCTCCATTTTGTTGTAATCAGGATATGTTCCCTGAATAACGATTTTCACAGGTGGAGGTCGAGTCTTTGAGCCGACAAATCGAGGATGTTCAGCGGGAGCACAAAGGACAATTTCAAGAATATGCACGGTTGCTGGATGGACGTACTCTCCGCATACGGAAACTCGAAGGTACGAGTACCGTACAAGGGCCTAACAGCGGGCCCAATTTGATACAGCAGCTCACAAGTTGTTCTTTATGACTTGCCAACAAACAATGGCCATGTAAAGCCACTGATTGCCCAATACAAAGTTGCTTGTAACGGACGGAATACAGTGTGGACACAAAAATGATATACATGTCTTTTCATCCAGCTCAGATCAAAGATGTGGCTTACGGAGTCCGGCCTGGCAAAACACGTGTCTCCGGAGCATCCACCAGTGGCCTTGATGATGATGATGATGATGATGATGATATCGACCCTACGGCATACCTATCACGAGGGGAGAATCTTTTTGAAATACACCTCGAGCGTGTGACCCTCACAGATGAGGGGGCCCATGCGTTAAAATTGCCGGGATCCTTGCTATTCTGTACCTACGCTTTCTACGACTTTGAACTGCAGGCTACGACTGTGATGCCTGGTCCGAACCCAGCCTTCCGTTTTACTGCTCGCTTCTCTGTGCAGCCTGTCGAGGCCTTCCTGGATTACCTACAGTGCCGAGCGGTCACCTTGGAGCTGCACACCGCCGAGGGTGCCCGTTGGCACACTGTCGCCCATGGAACATTGCGTTTCAACGAGGCAATTCAACACCATGGCCGGATTTCTGGTGTTGCCACACTTGCGGGTGAGAGACCACCACTCGTGCTCTTTATTAGAGTACAAACACTCGATCCTAAACTCTCAAAATATAATCGATTTGCTCAGATAAAGCATTTAACTCCAATGCTACGCATCCACCTGCACATTGGGCCATGATAAGGTGTATACAGTGCAATGATATCACAGTCCAGAGCTGTGACTACGCCATCCCTTAACTAAAGCATTGTCATCACTGATTAAAAATCCAATGACATTTGATACAGAGCTCGTGTCGTAACCATGGAGGCTCCTGTTAAACCTAGTGATCGAACTGCGCCTGAATATGGTTATAATAACAGCCATATTGTTTGCCATCTGTGGTTAATAATGTTGGATAACAATTTTTGATGCGAATCCCATTTGCCGTTTGGTTTGCAGGCACAGATGAGTCTGTTCCTGCATTTGCAACCCTCGAATACTGGTTCGGCCTCCGGTTCCCAATGGAACAAGTCCTGATGCAGTTCCATCAACAACAAAGAGCCCTCGGGCACCTGTCCAGCCCAAGAGACGAGGTGTGTGTTGGTTGGAGGGAATGGCACAGTCGAAGCTCTCACCTCAATTGTGTTTGCTTCACTCTTATTAGTGTTTTCAGCATATTCATTTTCAGCACTTGTTTAAATTAAACTTGTTTAAAGTAAACTTGTTTAAAGGCATCCTGCTTGTTTTGCATCCTACAGACATCAGCAGCTACCCAATCTGAACTCCCAACAGATGATAGTTCTTCTCGCAATGAGCTTGTCATCACACTGCTCCGCTGCTCTGATTTATCCCCCGGGACGGCCCCTCCACGCGCCTATGCTGTGCACCGGTTTTACGACTTTCCGGATCGTGATACAGCCGTCTCGCCACCTGGAAAATCACCGCTTTTCAATGCACGCACTACGTATCCCATATGCGTCTCTCCGAGCCTGGACTCCTACCTCCGCCGGCACACTTTGGATGTGTACATATTTGATGACGATGACGATGAGCTGACTGAACGTGGCACCGGTTGCGATGCTGCGAGCTATCTTGGAAAGGCTGAAATACCTTTGCTTCCTTTGGCTCATGGAAAGGACATAATGGGTGGGTGTGGACCTCGTGTTCTTGTTGTAAAGTCAAGAAGACCTGACGGTTACTTTTACATTCATCTATAAATCTTACGTTCTTTACTTGCCTGTCATCATATTGCCCTGTGAAAAGTGGAAAAATGGTTTGTTTGTACATTTTTGTTGTGAATCGTATGCCAGGCTGGTTTGAGCTGCACAATTCATCCAGCCGGTTAACCGGCTCGCTGGAGGCGACTCTGTGCTGGACCGAACCGTATCGACCACCCATTCGAACCCGAACGTTAACACCCCCACTGGATAAGGCTCCACTTGCTCCAGAGCCTCCCACTCCTTTATCACGGGTAAAACGTTGCATTTTGTTGTCTCACCTTGCGTTGAGAACTACGCACGGTATTTGGAAATATTTTACAAGTTTTAATCCGTCCTTTCTACAATGCTCGTTAAAATGACACGTCACACGACCTTGTCTCAAGGTGCTGTCCAGCCCAAAGAAGGAGCGTTTAGAAAAGATTTCCAGTGTCCCCATCGCGTCCCCACGCAAGTCGGTGACTTTTGCAAACTCTCCACAAGTGAGGCTTTGTCTTCCTGATCTTCACATTTTGAGTGTCTGTAATCTATTTTTTGGGAGGGGGTTATATGTATACGTACATATATAGTATGTAAAATGGTAAAGAAATCAACTCGTTTTAAAGATGGACCAGTCTGGTGTGCGGATTCTTGGCACCGTCTCGTCTTCTTGGCACATGTCATGTGAAGGGGTGGAGTATGGGCATAGTAGGAAATGTGTGAGAACGAGGTGAGCTCTGCACTTGGAGTAGATACAAAGCTACGCCACTACAATGTCCTCGTGTAGCCCAAATCGGTTTTTTTTGTCATCATGGATGTATTTCAGGCTCCGATGTCTCCAATCCCATCGTCACGACCTGCACCTCGTTCCCCATCGACTGAGCCCGACACCACAGCGTCCCACCTCCTCATCATTCCTCCATCACAGCAGTTCGAGTCTGTGCTCACGGTATAGTGCCATCGTCTTCACGTATAGAGCGGCATTCAGTTTCCTTTTCTTACATCCGCTCTTTTTTGCTGTCCTGCTTTATGCTTCAGTCACATTTGGCTCGGCGGCCGTAGGGTCTAAAAAATCTACGGCCACTAGTAATTATAGGGCGGCCGCAGTATTTCCACGGTCACACAATGTTGCAGTCACATATGTTTTTATTTTTCGGGAAGCCGCACGGCGTATTTAGAAATTGTGGAGACCGAAAACGTGGGGGTGCCGTACGGTCTTTGATTTGATGTCGCACGGTGACCTTAGGGCGTCCCTGCGGCGGCCATAGAATTTTCAAGGGAGACGCAAGGTAGCCTCAAGGTGCCAGCAAGGCGACCACAGGGGGGCCTTATGGCTAACGTGGAAATAGTGCGGCTGCCGTAATTTTTTGGGGGTTGGCAAAATTCATTTTTCATTGATAAGAACCTACAGCAGCCGCACGAATAACGCAAGCCCACCGTATGCCTACGTACGGTCAACGTGGAACACATCTACGTCATGGCTACGGCTTGTCAAATTGCTACGGCCAACCAAGAAATGAAAAAAGTTATAACTCCACGCTTTAATTCCACGGAGATCCCTACGGCCTGTGAAAGATAGCCATACGGCGTAGGGCCACCCTGAGGCCACCTCCGAAACTCTGCGGCCGCCGCTCGTTTCTGTCAATTCAGGGGGGTACGGCCGCCGTATCCTAGCCGTAGAGCAAATGTGACTCGTGCATTATTCTCCCCTCTCTTTCTATTAGGTACCTTCTTGAACCTGTCATTCCTCCACAGGGTACACTTGTTCCAATGAAAAAAAAAAACCTATCCTTTGATGTTGTGACATTAATTTATAAGTACAGTATAATGTTTGAGTAAGTACTCTGATTATCAATCGACTTAAAATGAAACATCCATCTTTCTTTTCCAACTATAACATGTTGAATAGGGTCATGAGTATTTCAAGTGTGCAGTCCCAAGCGGGCAACGACAAACTTTATTTATTTCTCCGTTTTATTTACTTTCTTATCCCAGGATCAAACCTCACAGGACCAGGATCCGAGGAAACATACGTCCACAGTTTATGTTGAGTCTGAGATGGACTTGGAAATGGAGGGGCAGCTGAAAAATACCGTTGCAGACACTAAAATGAAAAACGAAGGAGCGTGCGATGAGGTCTCGTTGTTGTCGAGTGGTGAAGCTCTGACCATGGAGACCACGGATGAGTTGAGCGAAGGTAGATGCACTAATCTTTCTGGGAATTCCGGTGCATTCTGTGTCGGCACGTGAGGTGGTGTTAAGGAAACTTATCTTTCTTCCTTTTGATGTTGCTTGGCCTAACGAACCACCATCGCGATGTGTACCAAATTATGTTTGTGAAAAAGTTATGACCTGTAAGATTACGATCATGCACAAACTTTGGTGTACCTAGAGGGCTGGCAGGATAACTTGAAGGTGTGCACACTTACCTTTGAGCTGTGCCGTCAGGGTTTTGTTTCGGACCTGCTTATCAACTGTTGGGTTGGGATTTCGCATGTGGGGACGTTGCATCACAAAGCAAACCGTCCAGTGGATGGACGGTACACGGAAGATGGTCCTGCCAGTATTTGTGGTTGGTAGATTTTAAAGTTGCATCTTTTATGAAGTCTGCAAGTTATCTATGGCACTGTGAACAAAATTTAAATTGCTGCCCAAATCACCTTTAATCGAATGTCAGGCCTGGCCAGGTGGCTGGTGAAAGACTTGGGCCGAAAACTCTCCCTGGCTGACCCCACAAGGTGGGAATAATTGTCGAAGTAGTTATAGTAGTTTTGATAATCTTTCATTCATGGTGTCAAATTAGCTTGGATTTAAATACTGGTTATTTCAATATTTACTAGTAATAGGCTTCCACAACCATACTTGACCATGTTGGGGAATGATCGTCGAGGTCCTTGTGCGAACGACATGAAGGACTCGACTCCTTTCCCAACATGAAGGAAAGACTTGTATTTTATGGCCTTCAAAGTCATTCCACAACCAAGTTGCCTGAATAAAACTAGAAGGGCACACATCGACGTTGCCAGATATGCCGCCACCCACATTATTACATCATGATACATACTTTCACCAGGTTTGATTTAAATCCCTGAACCCAGATTCAAAGTATAAAATAATTCTGGCTCCCAGACAATGCTTCCGATCGAGTTTAAATTTAAAACAGATATTCCCCATGAACCATGACTAATAGATCATAATTGTGACGCTTCACTTCGATTGATGAAGCGGTTTAGGAGAAATAATTATTTTTAAAAAAAGATTTTCATTCAATGCACTATGGCTTCCACACCACGTGACCTATCTCATAATTATTATAAAAATATTCTACATGAGTGGTCGCACCTGTGGTGAACATTGTGTCGATCGGATAAGCGTTTCCAGAGAAACAGAAAATTAGCGTGGATGGACGTAGGCACGGACAAATGGACAACCCGAAAACATGCCACCGGCGACTCCGTCAGCGGAGGCATAAAAACGTGTACAATGGTAAAACCTTCATACAGTAACACGATTGGATGTAAAATGCGGCCAGCAATCCCCCCAAAAATAAAATCATCTGTTTTCTGCAGCCATGGGCTGTACAGGGCGGTTCACGGACCAGGAAATTTTCTTGCCTCACCTTGTTGTTCCACCTTCACTTTTTCATCTTTAAATTCGTTTTCTCCGCCACTGCTTGAAGGCATTCCAAAAAGTCTGTTTTCTGGTGGCATAGTTTGCAGGATGTTTCACGTATTAGGAATAAACAAACTCGACCTCGCTTCGCTCGGCTTCGGCCAAATAGATCAATGTCATTGCGTATACATTTATGAATATGAAATAAAGCTAAACTTAATATGCAGCTGAAAGCCAATTTATTCAAAGTGAAAGTTCATGTCGATGTTTGTTAATATGGAAAGAGTTCATATTGTGTGGTCTCATTTGATACATTCATATCTCTTAGTGTCAGAGGAGTTGGAAGCAGAGAGTGAAAAAGGGGAAGAAAAACAGACGGATGACAGCGAGTCTCTGGCAACAGATAGTGATGAGGTTTTGACACATCTCACCACCGACGTCACGCCAGTAAGAGAGCAATTTGATTTTTCAGCCGATTAATTAGTGGTATTGATGATGGACATTACATTGTGGGCCCATACATTTAAATTATGAGTGTCCAATAGTAGAGCTTAATGTTCCTGATAATCACTGGACTGACGGTGAGTTTCCACGTCTCTGCATGCAGCCTGCCGACTACATCCGGGTTGAAGTTCTTTCCTTTCACCTCCTTCCTGAAGGATCAGCTGCCGATTCCAGTAACCAGCAGCTGTTTGTGGAGTACAGCCTACTTGGGCTGTCCACGGAGGAAACAGAAACGCCCCTGTCCCTCCCCAAACCACCGCCTGGCCATTCGGCCCACTTCAACTTCAGCAAAGGTGGCGTTTCAGCTCCAATACATTCACTCGAGAAACTCCAGCTTAGAACACGACAAACACGTCAAGGCGAGCACAGCACTTCAGGACACCGTCCATTGTTCCGTTATCTTCCCATATCTTGTACTGTACAGTGATCTACGTTGACCGTGAGAAGCACAGCCAGCGGAGAGACATGCTGGCAAGTGTTGCGAAAGGAGAGGAGACCTTTGCCATGTAAGAGCTTATTGCCTGATCACACATGCCGGAGTTGTGGGCTTTTGTTAACCTGCTTCAAAACAAATGGCTGACAGTGAAGTGGTGTATAAAGGGTTTAAAGGCCTAGTGTATTTGAGCATCATGGATGGCAGGTATGGATCCACCATTGCAACACTGGTTTGCCTCAAACTCTACAAGGTGTATACGATGAGCACATGACCGAGCTGTCTGCACCGACAGTATTTATCAACTTTACCATCGGCCATCGATTACCTGCATTCGAGAGAGAACACATAAAGATTTAAAAACAAACAACTTACAAACACACAGTTGAGGTCAACTCAAGTTAAACTCGTCACGATTAGGATGTACATGTGTTTAGCAGATTATTGAGTAAAATCATCCATCACGAACTCCTAAATTGCTGAGATTAGAACGTCATTTTGTTGATCTTAATCAGGAAGATGTAGTTTTATTCATATCTATTACATCATAAATGCTAAACTGTTGCTTCACCATCAAATGTCTTGAAAGACTGACGTGTGTTCTTCATTATGAACATCTGTGAGACATGTATTATAGGATTTGATGAAATTTCTTGGACTTATGGGAATACATTTCTCTCCATGCCTCCAGATTTAGCACTCCCCCCCCTCCTGTAGTGTCTTCTATTTAAGTGGGTGGGTTTCATGTTTATCACCTGTTTTTATTTATTTTTTAAAAACAGGATCTAAGGCTTATAGTGGAGCTGCCACACACACACGAATAAACGACACACAACAGCAGGAAGTTAGAGACAAACATGAGATTGGGGGATGTGCTGCCACTTGTCATGGTACTCTCGGTACCAGTGACATCGCAATAGCGTTGCCTTTCTCACCGCCCTCAGAAAATGTCCTGAGGATTTTCCTCCTCCCCATTGGGATTGTCTATTGTGAACCTTTTAAAATGCTGAACATCAAGCAAGGAAGCAGCACGTACAATTTCGGTCTCAATGACTCGGCCAGGGTTTGAACCGCCGACCTCCCAGACCCAGAGCGGATGGTTTCACAATTACACCACCGAGTCTGGTCAAAAAAAAAATGTGCTAAAACAAACACATTCACTGTGAACTCATGAGAATTCACTGTTGGTGGTAAAACTCTCAAAGGAAGGAAGGGGATGAGGGGGAGTGAATTTTACAGCAATTAAAATAAAAAAGATATATCGGTTGAGCTTTTCCCACGTTCAAGCTTGGTGTCAGTTTAATTTGAATTGCATTTCTCCTCCTCACCCAGCGTTCCCTTTACTGTGGTGAGCGAACCACTCGCAGAACAGCAGGAACTTGACTGTGTGGACTTGGGCACGGCCCGGCTGGACCTACGAGACATCCTCCGTTCGGGCAAGGATCTCACCGAATACACCCTGGATGGTGAGGATTCTGTTTTCCTACAATGTGCTCAATGTTCTCAAGCGGTACACATATATGTGTGTGTGTGTGTGCGTGTGTAACAGGGGGCTGCAAAAGTAGGTATACAGTAAGGACTGTACTTGTTTTCATTACTGTATACCTACTTTTGCAGCCATATATATATATCGATCGGATTTCCTGTCATTCACGTTTCCCACAAATTATACCAGATTGTGAAATTACACTCAAACAATGGAACCACTCACCTACTCTTTGTCAACCACACAATGGGATCTTCAATGTCCAACAACTCATGCTGGGATATGGGACACCCAGCTTAAGATTCTCCTGAATGATGGAGTACTTTATAATATAGTGGCCTTCGTGAGAGGCACTGATATAATACATAGTTTATACTGCAGTCAGATCAGGAATTTAACTCAGACAAGACAACTCAAAATAATTGTACTACCACTACACACTCCGATAAGTCTGGCGTTAAGCCCGTAGCAGTGCATCTCATCAGTTGCCATGTTGAGTGTTAATTCTGTGCAGCGTGGCTCCCCACAGTTTGTACACCCAGCAATACAGATCAATTCAAAATGTCGATAAAGGAAAGATGAGACGTTCTTGGCGGCCCTTTCTTTTTGTTCTGCAGTGATTACCGATGATGGGAAAGTGATCGGCAGTTTGCTCGTCACGATTGAAGCGCTCGCTGCTCTCAAAGACACCCAGCAAGACCGGCGAAACTCCTAAACCGCAGGTCCAAAGGAAGTGTTTTGTAAAATTTACACAAAGAAAATAAAAACGATGTCTGCTCTTGATAGTTTCACTTCCTCGTCACGTGCAAACAGAACATACTCGGTGCGATTATCTTGTGAGATAGTGTGATGTGTCATGACTTTGATCTCCACCTCTTTGCCGCAAGTACAACAAGGAATTACAAAGAATAACAGATTCATACTTTAATGAATGCAGAAAAAAAAAAAGAAAAAAAAAAAACTCAATTCCTTTTACAAAAAAAAAAAAAAAAAAACATTAAAAAGCAAGGTGTAGATAACACTTGGTATTAAACATTAACCAACAAAGTGAGGTGACATTTATGGATTACAAATCATTACCACATGGCCAGTTCAATTTCATATTAGCACAAGGTGCTTGGCCGGTTAAAACTACAATGAAAAAAAAAATCTGCTTCAGTGATGGCGTGTTAAACCGACTCCTCTTTCAATTACATCAATAGCGAAACAGACTCTTGGACTTGCTTGGGTCACCTGCGCCAGCGTATTGGGATGAACTATCCAGCAGGCTGTCCAGAGCTTTGCGCACAGCGGGGTTGCTCAGATTGATGCTTGTGGCGGACGGGTGCCGCGATGACACGGTCGCGGGCGGAGGTGGTACGGGTGCAGGTGCGGGACCCATGAGTCCGTCTCCCACGTTGGTGTTGTCAGGGAGCCTGCCCATCATGTTCCCGTACGCATTTGCATGCGGGTTATACAAGCTCGTGCCGACACCCTGTTGAGAGGCAGACACCGGTATGCCGGTGGGACGATTCTGGAGTGTAGATGCTGGACCACCGACGTCAGGAAAACGGACTGAGTTTAGGGTATGAAAGAGAAACAGAAGAGAGTTAATCATCAGTTAAAAAAAAAAAAATTAAATACACGACATCTTCAATTACCAATAGTAATTTACCCGAAACTGAAAGTAAAATCGAAACAAACTAGGTGACACGGCTCCTTCAATTTGCACCTTCATTTGTCAGTTCCTCATCAATCGTGATATTACTCACATCCTTCATCACCAAGCGCATTCTCAACACCTGCACACAAATCGTTTTACCTGCCGACATGGTCAAAATCAAATTACCAAGGGAGGGCTGAGATGTCCAAGTGGTGAGACAAATCTGACTTGTGCTACTGAGTGTGTAATACAATAAGGTACAAATCCTGTTTGAATAATACACCAGAATTGTAACTGCACAATCCCAGGAAGTTCAGATAATTAGTCTTTCATCTGAAATAAATGTTTTATTATTTTGAAATAAATAATAAAATGTACACTTCTTTGAAAAATCACATCAGATGTGAAAGCTGTTCATAATTATAATGTGTCCCCCTCAGCTCTTCATCACCCTGTTTTGTCCAATTCTACAGCAGCTTCATGTTAAAAACTAACTCTTAAATGCCCCCTTGGCAACCTTTCATGTTTAGTTAATGCTCAGAAAGCAAAATTGTGTATACAGCCTCGACTACAACTACCATAATCGATCTACTACCCCAAAGACTACTACTGCTATGCCACAATCGATTGAGTTTTCCCTCTCCACCTCCCCTCCATCTCTGCACCTCCACCCCTCATGGAAATGCGCGACTGACCTCGGCCTGTACATTTTACCCACTTGTTACAAATGAACTATTTGGTGAAGTTACGATGAAATTTATTCGCCAGATTTAACTGTTATTTGTACGAGGGAAAATTGATGTTACACCACTTTTTCATGCCAGCACCATGTGATGAATTAAATGCCCGTCTCCATCCTACAATGTCGGTTGACACCGCTGCATTGTCCGATGATGCCAGTGCATTGTGATTAGGTTTGCTATAGACAGAAGGTGCGAGTGGAATTTAAATTTAACAAGTGAGCACAATATACGCCCGAACAAGAAGGTATATACAGAATTGTGCTACCACATGGAAAACAGCATCCTGGTTGCCATGGCAATCACTTTAGATGACTAACGTATGTCATGACACACCGTCTCCACAGTCTGTACCTATGTACCAAATATGAAACGTGAAAGTTGAAAACTTTAGGAGTTAGAGTGCGGACAGGAACGGACGGAGACAGATGGATGACCGGTATCACATAATACATACATTATATATATATATATATATATATATACATATATACATATATACATATATACATATATACATATATACATATATACATATATATACATATACATATATACATATACACATATACACATATATACATATACATATATCGGGCGTATAAAAACGATTGACTGATCATGCCTGGACCAATGAAATGTATGGACCAAGGACAAAAAAAAAAACTTTGGAGAAGGCAGAGATCGTCACGATCTGTCCCAGGGTGTGCATCTGTAACAGGACCATGCCAGACCTCACACCGCCCGCATGACAGGACATGAGGCACAATCAAACTCAAGTTGGAGGTTGTCCACACCCACCGTATTGACCAGACATTGTCCCCAGACATTGTCCCGTCAGAGAACCCCATTTCGTCCCTGAAGGAAGCCGCACGTGACAAGCACTTAATGCGGCACGAGGATGTGAAGAAGGCTTTCCGATGATGCACCAAACCCTAAAGATGTTTACATTGCTGGCAACAGTTAAAAAAAAGAAAAGAATCCTGGATCATCTTGTAAAATGACCAGGCGTATGTATGGCGGTGGGATCAGAGAACTGTGAAGAGCAAAGTGGCGTTATTTATTGAATCACCTTTGTGTCTGGTGAACGACTGTTTAAAACCTGTGGTCAGGTGTCTTTAGGGAGGGGTGAAGGGGTTTAAATTTTAGACTGACAAACATTACACCATCTCACCTTGGACAAGCTTACCCTCAGGATCTCCCATGATGGACCCCACCAGTGCGGAGGTCGAAATCGGCTTCCCGAGCACGATCTGCCGTCGCTTTTGAATGTAGTCAGCTATAGAGTCAAGCTCTGGGATCGTAAGGGACTTTCCATCGCACAGCAAGTCGATCAGTGGCTGCAGATGTGGTGGGTTTCCTTGTCCACGACGAGAAAAGTCCATGTTCAGCGCACGGGTGGTGAGTTCAGCGGCATCACGCGACACATCGATCCGTCTTTGTTCTCGGTCCTCGCCAAAATGTTTGGCAAAGTCACGCGACAGCATAAGCATGGCCTCGTCCTGCGGCATGTTGCGGTGCTCTGGGGTTGGGGGGGGGGGTAGACAGTGCGACGTCATTTCAAACTGCATTCTAGCAGCTTTTCTCAAGGGAAATACTGTAATATTTCAGAAACGCAATTGTACCTTCTTGTAGGCCGTGCAGGATATTGACTGTGCAGGAGCGGTGCAGCTGGTGGCTGGTCGTAATCACTACGGCATAGGGTATCGCAGAACGAGTCGCCTCGTTCAGTGTCTGCTCAAGTCCCATCTCCGATGATAAGAATATGAGGTCAACGTGCAAGCCCTGCTCTTGGATCATCTGTGCCACCGTCTCACCATAGTTTCTGGTGTGTGCAAACAAACCATCTTCAGAACCAAAAGGAGGAACACCGCATTCACATCCTTTGCGGCTAATGGGAAATGAAAAGCCCAAAATACTGAGACACCACATTCAACTGAATCACATACAAAGTACATCAAAACAAAGGCAAAAAAAGATTGAATTTTGAATCTTAGATGCCACATCAGTCTCTCTTAAAGAGCAGGTTTTGGGTCGCTGATGACTTCATGTGATTCGAAGGTTGTAATCACATTAATAATCGTTGGGCAATTATTTTCTTACATTTGAAACTCAAAATAAGCTAAAATTAACTTGCAAGTCAAAACTTTTGTCAGTGATCGAAAAACAGACCGGAATTTACCGAAGATGCTACGACGTCACGTTCTCCGAAAAAAACTTCGTGAACATTCGGAAACAGCGTGTGAACAATGGCGAGATGCGAATCAGAGAGCGATTTCAGCGGCGATGAAATTGGGTGTTTTCATTCCGATATTGCAGAGGATGAGTCGGAGGATGATGGGAATTTATACGATGGAGTTTCTGGCCCTGAGCCATATAAATTTCAGTCACTTGCAAGTGCCAGAAAACGGCCGATTTCATGTACAAGTGGCAGGACTGACTGCCGGCAGTTCACACTGACAGACTCCACCAGACAGATTGGTTTGTAGATTTTCATTTTCTTGTTCGATGCATAAAATAATGTAAAGTTTGATTCGTCTGTGACTTGATATAATAATTTTTAACCCTCGAGTCACTCAAGAGTCAGAAATAGAATGAATCAATAATGGACCCAAATATATTTTTCACCGTAGCTTTGGCGTTGAAGTCTTTCTGACAGCTGAGCTTGACCCCAGCGAAAGTGAACAGTTAGAACAAACCCCAACTTTCAAGAGACTGTTGTGGCATATAAATACCAAAACATATTTAGCCTCATTGGGAAATATTCTCCCAAATTTAGAAAAAAAAAAAAAAAAGTGGAAAATTGATCAATTTTTAGGTCATCTCTACCGAGATGACCTAATAAAGCCGGACTGAATGTCCGTCGTCCGTCCGTCAACAATTTTTCTTCCCGATCTTGATGAAACTTACTTAGTATGTGGGTAGAGGTCGATGAGTGTTGCACAACGATATAACTTTTGTCCGGGTTCAAGGTCACGAGGTCACGTAAGTTATAAAAAAAAAAAAAATCGCCATTTTCAAAACCTATCTAGTCTGCCATTCTACAAGATATGTGGCAACTGTTTATTGATTATGATAGTAAAAAATATTATCTTGTATCTAACCGGACAGATTTTTGAATTTCCGTCCCGTTTGGCCGCCACGTAACCTGGAAGATGGTCAAAAACACCTCCTGGTACAAAGAAAACTTTTTACTTCCGAACTTGATGAAATTTGGTATGTGGGTAGAGGTCGATGAGTGATACCCAACGACATTTTTTCCCGGATTCGAGGTCAGGGTCAAGGTCACGAAAGTTGTGAAAGTCGCCATTTTCAAAACCTATCTAGTCTGTCATTTTAGGAGATATCTGGCAACGGTTCATCGATTATGATAGTAAAAAAACATTATAGAGATGACCGTCACCCCCACACGGGGGTAATTTTTTTACAATTGAAATGAAATAGCCCAATTTGCTTATGCTGTTAAAAAAGTAATTTCATCAACAATAAGTTGATTTGTTGAGAAATTTTTTCATGCTTGTGTTTTTCAGAAAGTTTAAGCCTGGTGTTGGCATAGTGGTTAGGGTAGCGGCTTGGGATCCAAAAGGTCCTGAATTCAAGCCCTGTTGGCCGCTTGAATTAATACACACCAGGAGGTTGACTCAGCCTGTCATCCTTCCGAGGTCGGCGAAGTGAGTACCAGTGTACTGGGCCCGGTGTATGCCCCAGTTAGAATAGGTGTACCATATCCCTGTGTCGTAAGAGGCGACCAGGGTTGCGTCAGGAAGGGCATCCGGCGTAAAAACCAAGCCAAATCACTATGCGGATCATACGGATGATCCGCTGTGGCGACCCCTAACGGGAGCAGCCGAAAGAAGAAGAAGAAGAAGTGTTTTTCAGAAAGTTTATTTGTTTTTTCCATGTACTTAACTCTCTAAGAATACATTTGAAGGTTTTTCTCACTTAAACTCAACAATTGATTCTGTGACAGAGCAGTATCTGGAGAACTTGTCAACCAACTCATATTTACAGAGTGGTGATGAGATGTGTTTATGCCTTCGTAATCCTCGGCTGTGAAATGGTCACCACAAATGACTAGTCTATCCAAAGGGTCTTCTTTACCCATTTCCTTTGGGGGAAAATTCGCCCATTTTGTTTGTACAAATCTTATCCACTGCCGGCGAATGTTTGATTCCTTCGGGAATCGGTGGGAGTGATTACCCGTTTTCCAGCCATTTTCGCAAAACATGACGACACACATACGAGGTATGATGTGCAAATATCCAAATAACTTTGTTCTACAATAATTCAAAATAGAAAAGGATAATATAGACAGTTGCAAGCTCAAAAAAAAAGCGAAAGAACGGCCCGCTGAACTGGACACTTCTTCAATGAGTGAGTGAGCGTCCGCTTTGTTTTGGAGAACGTGACGTCAACATCCATATATGGCACGCGGCTGGTTTTTTTCAACAGCCTCGAGAAATAACTTCGGAGTTAAATTTCATTAATTTTCCCAATAGTTAGCATCAAACTATTTAATGCACATATTATAATATTGATAAATTTTCAGAACGTTTGGTGACCCGCAACCTGCTCTTTAATCTCTACTGTACAAAGGAACACAAGAGGCACTTTTCACCGCTCTGCAAGCACTCACCACAATCGTAAAGATCCTGTCATTGTGAAATTACGTCAACAAAAACAACCATTTCAATTAAATACACACTCACATTCACACTCTTGCATCATTTAAAGCCATCTGGCATTCACTGAGAAATGTTAATTTTTGTTTGATTTGTTAACCCCCCCCCCACACCAACCCCCTTCTCTTACTACTTCAGCAGGTTATGTGAAAAATGTGTCACTACATGAGTATCTTAACTACATGCACACACAGACACAATACAATAACGAGTCACTAACATCACAATGGTTAATTTTGAGACATTTACTTTGTTCTGACTAAAGTAACAATTGGTAGAAAATTTATCAACCACAGAAAAATAAACTGGCTGTGCAAGGAACAATATGGTACCGAGGCAGCATTCGACATATTCATTCACATTTTAACTTTACTCTTGGATTTGGACATCCGGGGAACAGCTGATCAACAAAATGGCGGTATATTAGATAGATGTGGTTTGGTCGATCGATCAAATAAAGAAGAAAAGAAAAAAAAAAAAAAAAAACAGAAAAAATAAATACAATATTTAAAAAAAAAAACACTGTTTGTGAGGGGGGGGCTATGCAACCAACCAACATATCATATACGACCAATTTTGAACCAAACAAGAAATGGTGTCCCTCACACATCATTTTATTCATGAACAGCAAATACCACCCGTCACTTCGCTGACAGGAACACTGTGATTGGGGGGCGGGGGGGAGTGAGGAGATAGAGAGAGGAGGAAAGAGAGTGAGGAGATAGATAGAGAGAGAGGAGGAAAGGGAGAGAGGAGATAGATAGAGAGAGAGGAGGAAAGGGAGTGAGGAGATAGATAGAGAGAGAGGAGGAAAGGGAGTGAGGACATAGATAGAGAGAGGAGGAAAGGGAGTGAGGAGATAGAGAGAGGAGGAAAGAGAGTGAGGAGATAGATAGAGAGAGAGGAGGAAAGGGAGTGAGGAGATAGATAGAGAGAGAGGAGGAAAGGGAGTGAGGAGATAGATAGAGAGAGGAGGAAAGGGAGTGAGGAGATAGAGAGAGGAGGAAAGAGAGTGAGGAGATAGAGAGAGGAGGAAAGAGAGTGAGGAGATAGAGAGAGAGAGGAGGAAAGAAAGTGAGGAGATAGATAGAGAGAGAGGAGGAAAGGGAGTGAGGAGATAGATAGAGAGAGAGGAGGAAAGGGAGTGAGGAGATAGATAGAGAGAGAGGAGGAAAGGGAGTGAGGAGATAGATAGAGAGAGAGGAGGAAAGGGAGTGAGGAGATAGATAGAGAGAGGAGGAAAGGGAGTGAGGAGATAGATAGAGAGAGAGGAGGAAAGGGAGTGAGGAGATAGATAGAGAGAGAGGAGGAAAGAGAGTGAGGAGATAGATAGAGAGAGAGGAGGAAAGAGAGTGAGGAGATAGATAGAGAGAGAGGAGGAAAGAGAGTGAGGAGATAGATAGAGAGAGAGGAGGAAAGGGAGTGAGGAGATAGATAGAGAGAGAGGAGGAAAGGGAGTGAGGAGATAGATAGAGAGAGAGGAGGAAAGGGAGTGAGGAGATAGATAGAGAGAGAGGTGGAAAGGGAGTGAGGGAGATAGATAGAGAGAGAGGAGGAAAGGGAGTGAGGAGATAGATAGAGAGAGAGGAGGAAAGGGAGTGAGGAGATAGATAGAGAGAGAGGAGGAAAGGGAGTGAGGAGATAGATAGAGAGAGAGGAGGAAAGGGAGTGAGGAGATAGATAGAGAGAGAGGAGGAAAGGGAGTGAGGAGATAGATAGAGAGAGAGGAGGAAAGGGAGTGAGGAGATAGATAGAGAGAGAGGAGGAAAGGGAGTGAGGAGATAGATAGAGAGAGAGGAGGAAAGGGAGTGAGGAGATAGATAGAGAGAGAGGAGGAAAGGGAGTGAGGGAGATAGATAGAGAGAGAGGAGGAAAGGGAGTGAGGAGATAGATAGAGAGAGAGGAGGAAAGGGAGTGAGGAGATAGATAGAGAGAGAGAGGAGGAAAGGGAGTGAGGAGATAGATAGAGAGAGAGGAGGAAAGGGAGTGAGGAGATAGATAGAGAGAGAGGAGGAAAGGGAGTGAGGAGATAGATAGAGAGAGAGGAGGAAAGGGAGTGAGGAGATAGATAGAGAGAGAGGAGGAAAGGGAGTGAGGAGATAGATAGAGAGAGAGGAGGAAAGGGAGTGAGGAGATAGATAGAGAGAGGAGGAGGAAAGGGAGTGAGGAGATAGATAGAGAGAGAGGAGGAAAGGGAGTGAGGAGATAGATAGAGAGAGGAGGAGGAAAGGGAGTGAGGAGATAGATAGAGAGAGAGAGGAGGAAAGGGAGTGAGGAGATAGATAGAGAGAGGAGGAAAGGGAGTGAGGAGATAGATAGAGAGAGGAGGAAAGGGAGTGAGGAGATAGATAGAGAGAGAGGAGCAAAGGGAGTGAGGAGATAGATAGAGAGAGAGAAGGAAAGAGAGTGAGGAGATAGACAGACAGAGAGGAGGAGGAAGAGAGTGAGGAGATAGATAGAGAGAGAGGAGGAAAGAGAGTGAGGAGATAGATAGAGAGAGAGGAGGAAAGGGAGTGAGGAGATAGATAGAGAGAGAGGAGGAAAGGGAGTGAGGAGATAGATAGAGAGAGGAGGAAAGGGAGTGAGGAGATAGATAGAGAGAGGAGGAAAGGGAGTGAGGAGATAGAGAGAGGAGGAAAGGGAGTGAGGAGATAGATAGAGAGAGGAGGAAAGGGAGTGAGGAGATAGATAGAGGAGGAAAGGGAGTGAGGAGATAGATAGAGGAGGAAAGGGAGTGAGGAGATAGATAGAGGAGGAAAGGGAGTGAGGAGATAGAGGGAGGGGAAAGGAAGTGGGGGGGGGAGGGAAGACAGACGTGCGGTGGAGCGTTAATGATGATTTATAGTCTCATTAAAATGATTCTGCATTGAATAACAGTGAAGATGGAAACAAATTAATATACAAAATCCATTTTCTACCGGTCATAATACAAATACCACCCATAGACAAACACTGCCTGGATGCGTCCGGAGCCAAGCTGTTTGGAGACAAACATAGCTCGGACTTGTCCGAACACGGACATACACACACACACATTGGGGGGGGGGAGTAGGGGAGTAATCAGAGAATATGTTGGAATGGTATACATACCTCCATTGGTACATCCCTTACACACCTCTAGAATTGATAAAAGCTGAGCTCGGACATGGCAAATCAAGGGAAATGGCTTTTAGAGATGCAGGTGTACAGCATTACTTGCTCACCTGGACTTCAGTCAGGAGAGCTTATGTGATTGAACAGTGTCTGCAGGTGAGTGAGTGAGTGAGCCAGTCAGTCAGTCATTATCGCTTGAACCAAACACATAATTTTGATGGAACTTGGCCACAAAGCTTCATATCTGATCCTTAACGAAAGTGTATTGACCATATCAAATATTTGTGCTCTTTGATGGGGTCTATGGGGTTTTTTTGTTTTGCCCCCCCCCCCAAAGGGTATTTGCTCTTCTCTGAAACAACACACATGATTTTGATGAAACTTGACCACAACCCTAATCATCCATAATGTACCAAAATTTACCCATCACATCAAATTCTGCACTCGTTAAGAGAGGCCTATGTGGTGGGGTGGGAGGGGGCACGTTGACCCCACAAATTAGGTATTTGTTCTCTTCTTGAAAACTACACACACAATTTCGATGAAGCTTGACTACAACCTTCATCACCCATGATGTACCAAAGTTTATCAACCGCATCAAAATCTGCATTCATCAAGGGGGTCTACGGGAGGGATTTTGACCCCCCAAAATAGGTATTTGCTCTCTTCTCCAAACTACACACACAGTTTCAATGAAACTTGACCACAACCTTCATCACCCGTGATGTACCCAAGTTTGTTCACGGGAGCAAAAAGTTCAGCTCCAAAGGAGGTCTGCGGGGGTTTTGAGCGGCTTGCTCCTGATCCAGGTGAACGTCAGGTCAGGCGGTCCTATGTTTTGGTTTGTAGGCTGGGATTCAAAGATAAAGTACAACTGGTTTGAAAAATTAATAAGTTGGCACTGAATATTAAACAAAGGTTGTTTTTAAATTGCCATTTCAAAATGTATTACCAGGTGTACGATAAGCTACATCATCCTGGTGATGCCTCATACATCACAAGGTAAGAACGCATTAAAAAAACAAAAAAGATTTTGGCAAGCAAGCAGAGGCAGGGCCGCATTCGGGTACTCACGCAATATTGCGGGTGCTTATTATCACAGCACAGTCAGCTGCCATGCCTTCCACACGTCGCAGCAAAAGTTTACGGTAGTAGTGGAAAATCACTTTCCTCAGCTCGTCGGTCTCCTCAAAACCTGTTGAGGGTCGTGTGAAAGGGAGCACAATCAAGTCAAGCGACAAAAGGAATATTTCTACATCTAATGTACAATTCCATAGTTTCTCCGAAGAAACATGATCAACAATTTGGAACCACAAGGAGAGAGAGAAGGGGAGAAGGCGAGAAAAGAGATATATTATCATAGGAAGGAAATGTGTTGACATGGTTAACCAAGCCACAAATAACTAGTGCTGTTGGGTACCGGTATGCGATTTTGGATATCCCTTCCCAGCCGATTCTTGCCACGGACGACGGTCATAATCCATTCTTCAAACACGGATGAGCACAGCAAGCAAAAACAAACAAAGTTAAATTCTGAATTGCAATTAAAGACGAATCTTCAATATTCCAAACTCATAACAACATTTGAGTCGATAAAAATGTAACGATTCATAAAGTCTTCATCACAGCATAGCAAATGAATCATTTGAATGCGCGAATGAACGATCACACTGCAAGTGTCTAATGTGCGATGAAAGATGCAGAAACCATTACCTTCTGATGGGCGAGCGCTCCCTCATGTCAAACTCCCTGTACAGCATCCAGATGATATTTTGGTTTTTTGATTTGAAGAGCAGACAGGTAAATAAGATGAGAACAAAATTCTAAACTCATTGTCCTTTACCCACACAAGTGTCTTTCCCTTTACATAGCAATGCAAAAGTGCTATAAAAGCACGACTTTTATCATTATGGGGAGCTGTAATCATGGCCTTGCAAGCTACAAAGTCAATGACAAGAGGACCTTTATGCTAATTTTTTCCAAAAGTGATGCATTCTTATATTTTGCTTTAGAACTTCCACTTCAATCACTCCACCCTCCAATTCTCATACTCTCATAGAACTCATGCAGGTCATAGAACAAAAAGACATTCTATTCTATAACTTGCACCCCAATATGAGGGTCGACAGCACAGAGTCAATGGATTCAGTTTGGCTCAAAATAAACAAGTTAAATAAAAGGTCCATTCAGTCCAACACCAAGAAAGTTTGGGTTGCTGTATGTCAGGAGTAGGAAAACAAGAACCAAGTGCCTTGGAGAGCAGCAAAGGAGGGGAGGGGTGAGAAGGAGATGAAGATTCTCGAGTTGTAAACAGCATTGAAAGATCCTCAAGGGAACAGAACATATGAGCCTTAGCTCTTGTAGCCTTAACTTCATGATCATTTAATGGACTTGCTCACTAATTACAGAAAGAATATTCATCTGTAATTTCACCTTCCAGCAACTGGTTTCCATCACAAAGCTTCATGTCACCTTGATGGCAGGTGCTCAGCAGATAAGGTCATCACAACCATAAAAAGATTCATCTTCCATGCTTCTCATTTCAAGATCAGAGAACAAGGATCACAATGTATGGTGGTTTGGTTGTAATAGTAGTAGTACAGAGCCACTTGGAAGCCTGAACCCTCACAAAATATTCCATTTGAACTTTGGTCGATACAAGCAGTCCACTCCACTCGGACACATTCAGACAGTCATGAAAAAGGAAATGGAATTCTTGGCAAAAACGAAACTTCTCACACCTGACTCTGCAGCTTTGCAGAATGAAGGAAAGTGGAGTTTAAGGAATAATTTCTTCCACCAAACAGTGCAGGTGCTTTTAAAAGACAATAAAAAACAAACAAACTGAACATAGCATGAGGAGTTTGACATCTCAGGCAGGATGAAGTGGCAATGTGGAGTCGATTCGAATATCCAACGCTCCACCACCTTAGGACATTTATAGGATTTCAAAACAAATGATCCAATGATAAATGATCCGAATAAGTTAAGTAACAAAAAAAAAAGAAGACGAAAGTTTGGGGTTTAATTTAACCCCAAACCATCACTGATTTCCACATTCGTCTTCAGATGAATACGACTTTGGGAAAATGATGAAGATAAGCAAATAAAGCAAAAACCAAAATATGCTTTGCACAAAAGGTAAAGGATGTCCCCTAGTAATTCTTTTTTTTTTTTAGTAAAAAAAAAAAATCAACATCGTGTGATAAACGAGCAAAGAGCATCAGTAGGGGGAACAAGTACCACGTAAGGAATGTGTTTATGAGTGGGATTAGTGCCACTTGTTTGTTTTCCTCGTTTAAATCGTCCTTTCATATGGCTGGAATTAATGTTTCCATCTAAAATGGAGTTGAGAAAGTGAGCACATGAATGTGTGTACCCATCCATGTACTGTGCCCACATAGTTATGCTCGAAACTCCATTCAACAGGTACATTAATTATGCATGCAGTGATAACAGTGCCGCCTGTTGTGTTAAAACACCCTGAAGTGGAGATTTCCATCACGTTTCAATCCCATGGCCTGCAACCCCCTACGTATGTGACGCGCCAAACTTCAACTTGTGAATGACACAAGATATTGCTACACTTGTGAAGACCCATCAGCACTGTCGATGTTCCAATTTTGGTGCAAAAGTAATCTTGTTTTGAGATAAGACAACCGAGCATGAGAACAGAATGGAAAAAAAAAATGCCGATGCTTTGATGGAAAGTATCACTTCAGCCACAAGTCTACTACTACAACTACTTATTTAACAGCCACAATTATTTCCACCCTTTGTGGGATCAGCTGGGGAACTATTTTGGTAGAATAACTTTTTTGCACAGAAAGGTTTCTGGCAAATCTCCACTGACACTCCAACTCATGGGTCTGAAAAATCTGCTCTGCTGCTCTTGCACTTCCTCCCTGTCATTTATCCTAGGTCACCTTCCATCTGCTTGGAAATCAGCGAACATCACAGCATTGCATAAAAAGTGCAAAAACTGATCCCCTAAATACCAACCTCTCAGCTAACTTCTAATCGTCAACAAGGTCATGGAATCCATCACAGTTAATGCATAATTATTCTTCCTTTTCTCCAACAACCTCAACTCAGATCACTAATATGGTTTTAAACCAGGTCACTCCACTTTGGACATGCTGCTTGGACTCACCCAACAATGCATGGAGGCCCTCAATGTCAGACATGAGATCAGGGTTATCTCTCTAGATATATCTCGTGCTTTTGACGCAGTCTGGCATCCTGCCTTACCCTCCAAACTCTCTGCCCATGACATCCAAGGTCAACTCCTCTCACAATCAACGTGTGGCACTCAACGGAATGCTTTCTTCTCCTCTCCCTATCAAGGCAGGAGTACCCCAAGGCAGTGTTCTAGGCCCCATTCCTATTTATCAATCTCGCTGACTCTGCAAAATCCTCTTTACCTCTGCTGATGACTCCACTCTCTGCTGTGACATCCCTCATCCTTCCTTCCTCTTCTCCAATGGCTTGATTACCGATAATTTAATCAATTTAGATTCAGACCAGGTCACTCTACCCTGGATAAGTTGCTTTAGCTTTCCCAACAATGGATGGAGGAAACTATGGAAAATCCAACTATGGAAAACTATGGAAAATTTTCCAACTATGGAAAATCCTCTATCTCTGCTGTGACGACTCCACCCTCTGTCATCCCTCAGATTGGCAAGCAGCAGCCTCTTCACTCTACAGATCTGGACAAAACCACAAGCTGGTCCAACACTTGGAACATGCTGATAAATCTTTATCAATCCTGATAAATCTCTCTCTCACTCTCACTTGGTCTCTCCGAAAGGACCGTCTGGTCGGTGCAGGCAGGTCGGTGGTCTTTGTTTTCTACCATCTCCTCTTTGGCCTCCCCTCCCCCTGCTCTGTCTGTCATCTGTCCCCTCCCCCCCCCCCCCATGTTTCTGCAGGCCACTCAAGGTCCGCCAGCAACCCCCTTCTGATGAAACTACCAAAATCAAGAATCACTGCTCACCTTCACTTTTATTACTCTTCCCCCCCCCCACCTCTAGAACAAACTCCACTCTGTTCAATCCCACCCTTCTCTCCAGGTCTTCCAAACAGCTATTCACCACCCTCTCATATCTTCCCCCGTCTTAAATCATGATCTTTTCTATCCCTGTTAATCCACCCAAACCTACCTCCTTCAAATTCCCTGCTTTCCTTCCTGAAAGTCCCTGTCATGTCAATCTTGTCTATGGGCCTAACACTTTCACATTGTAGACAGGTTGGTGGTCTGTCTGTCTTCTACCACCTCCTTTCTGGTCTTGCATGGTTTCTGGTCTTGCAAACTCCAGCCATCCTCAGGTTTATGTAGGGCAAACGTGATCCAATCTCCTTCTGGTGAAACTCCTGAAAAATCCAGAATCACTGCTCATTAGTTCCTCTTTTTCTCACTTATGGAACCAACGTCTAAATTCTCTTCAATTTCATTCTTCCCTCCAGGCCTTCAAATCAGCTGATTATAATCATATCTGATCATCTCCCATCGAAAACAATATTTTCTAAGCCCCATTAACCCCTCCCACCCAACCCCCAAAAAGCCCTCATCTTTTCAACGTTCCATTTTCTTCTTCCTGAGAGTATGCTTCGATATCCTTCTTGTCCACCCTGCGCATCCTCCCCTACCACTCATTTATCTGCTCTTCATCATCACGATGTGACAATACATAATTTTATCGATGCCAAAGGTTTCTCAGCAAGGTATTATTTTGGCCTGTAATCGATTGCACGCAAGTGCTATTTAAGCCTCTTAAAAGTGGGTCAACCAAAATGTTTTTGAGGTGTATGCATCACCATGAAAAGCATTTTCATCGACTGAATGCAACCATAAATGTTGCTCTTTACTGTGTGACATCCTTAACTTTTTGTGCACAGTATATTACCAATGGCAGTGAAATATCAATAGCAAAGGTGAAAATTGGACCAAAACATGAATGTCGATCGAGATCATGCGTCAGTCGATGGTCGATTTAAATAGCTGGAGACCTTTTCTAGGCTTCACATAACAGAAACCGTGAATGTGAACATGTACGACCAATGTTTAGTGTGGGAACATGACCATTACCTGGATGATCGTTGGCCTTTACTATTGGCTCTACCGCCTCGCTCCATGCCCATCCTATCGTCTGAAAAAGGCAAAATCAGATGTAGATTGAGAAGTAGGAGAACCATCCATCATGTTAAGGAACTGCAGCGGACAATTCAAAGAGGGAACACGAGTATGGGAAGGGAGGGAGAAGCATTGAACAATGACAACATTGAACAAAAGATTATATAAATCGAGCAGGGGTGGACAATCAGAATTAAGGCCAAAGGGCCCTCGTATTTTCAGCAATGCAGTGAAATCTTCACTTCCAAATGGAGAGCTCTCTGTTAAATTCCGTACACACTTGACAAATGCAAGTCGACATCAGTCAGTGCTGACAAGCAGATGATGTTTTGAAAGAATAAAAATTGAAGGCAAGTCCAAGTAAATCTTATATAGTGTTTTTGTTTGTTTTTAAATGAACCAAGCTTCAGTTCAACAACAGCTTCCTGCAAAGTTTTCTGACCATGTGGAATTGGAGCATGAAACAAACGACAGCCTGTGGTTCATGCAACTTGCAGTTCATTGGTAAAACAGCAACCCCTTGGGTGTTCATGTACTTTGGCCAGCAGTTAACTTTCTACGAAGTTGAAAATAATCAATCATTGAAACTGAAGGTCTAGCATTTTGTTCTGTTCGATTTTGAGTGAGAGAAGGTGACGATGGAGGAGTCGATCCAAAAAAACACATGCATAAATCATGATGTCCAAACTGGCCTGCAAGATTATTGGCAGCTTTCGAGCGAAAGAATAAGACTATTGAAATGTACAGCAAGTTTTTCCTCAGTGCAGTTGGCTGGCTGGCTGGCAATGACTTTGCCTGCAGAGACGTCATGAGCAGAATCTGCGAATGGAACAAGATGAGACCAAGCATCCCATCGCTTTGTGCAATTGTGCTTTATCTGCAGAAGTCTCTCATAAAGTGGATGGAAGACTTTCCCCAGTTTGAGTGCAACAAAACATTGCACAACGGGAAGTCTTTAGATCATTTTCAACATTTGGGGGTGAGGGGGGAACCCTCAAAACTTGGCAATGGCAAAGTTATGAATAAAAAGTGAAAGTTAGAACCTGGCCATATTGTTCTTGATCATACCTCCGTTGATACTTTCTGTTGTCCTCCATGACCACGAGACCTCATTGAAAAAAAAACAAATCACTTCGATGGATGATTAACTTGAGATGCAAGCCTTTGTTTTTGAAACGATCATCAATTCAAGCAAGCTGAAGAAATGATGACGAATCAGAACTTTGCTTCACACATCCTGATAATCATAGGAAACCTGCAACATTTTCCTCCACCTTCAAACTAGTCATGGATCTTCTGTTGTGGTTGTCATGTGGCAACGTGGTATGCCATTCTTTGCCAAATGATTGTGTAGGATCTGATTGCAATAATAAGAAGAGAAAACAAAGATGGAATGCAATCTTTAAAATGCAGATTCACCAAGACACTCGATTTGGTTGTAAAATCAAGAGAGGTTACTGGATCGGGAAACATTGGATGGTTTGAAGTTTGAAGCAAGAGAAAAACAAGATGAAATTCCAAGGTGCCTTTTTCGATCCTCAAAAAAATACTTTGGTCGCAATACAAGGATGATATTCCAATAGCAGAGTGGCTGTTTGCTTGAGTGGTTAAAGACTCATTCCTTTCTGCACTGGCTCATGTGGGTTTGATTCCAATGGCTGCTCACACTCACCGTTCCACATGGTGAGTATGCTAAACACCCCTCAGCGCGAATTGAGGGACGTATTTGACCTACTCCAATCCACTGCAGGACGCTTTGAACAGTTCAACGCCTTCGGCAGGTGGACAGAAGTCAGCATTCCTCCATTTCTTCGCTTTGAATAAAAACAAAAAATAACAAAAAAAAAAAACCTCCACACTGCATATATTCTTTTTCTTTATCATTTCAATTCCATTCTTCTGCCTGAACCATAGTTTCAGAAACCTGACAATTGATGGACAAATTAAGGATTAAAAAATTTGGACCAAACAATAAACAATAGTTGTGCATTAAAATGCTTTCTTCACGGTCAGATTGGATTCCACCACACAAACCCCACCTCACCACCCTTTACAAATTTGCTACAACAGCACATTGCATCTACAAAAGTTTACCCCAACCCCTCCTCAGTCAACAAATCTGCATCACTCAATACAAATCTAAAGATAAAATAATTATTTTAATTGCAAACTGCAGATGCATTACAAGGTAGTAGAAAAGGTTTCTTTGTTACACATAAGATGCAATTACACAAAACATATGCCCTTGTAATACAATTCTGGAAAATATACCAAACAATCTATCTATAATTCCAGCAATCGGTGTGTGTGTGTGTGTGTGTGTGTGTGTGTGTGTGTGTGTGTGTGTGTGTGTGTGTGTGTGTGTGTGTGTGTGTGTGTGTGTGTGTGACCGCTGTTTCTCGACAACCTCTGGTCCGATCTAATTGAAACTTGCCAGATATATTGCTGGGGACCTGAGGATGTGCCTTTTCAAGGTTTGATATTAATCGGACAAGTGCTTCCCAAGTTATGGCCATTTATTTACCAAACCAATGGGAAGACACGTTGTTGCGTGGGCGTGGCCGATGGGGAAGGGAAGCTCAGCCGCGTTCCCTATTACGGGTTACAACGTACGGGCTTCCGGATAGTGATGACTTCGTGTATTCTAATAATTTCTCGATTTCTTATGCGCATTTATAGATAAACACAATGGCCCAACTTATGATCGTTTTTATATTAGACGGTGTATAAATTTCGGGAACAGAGTGCTGGTATGCTCCGAACCAGGAAGTAAATTTTTTCTCTCTCTTCTCTTCTCTTTTTGTTTTTCCTTGCCACAACATTGCGAAAAGGTAAAATACATTGGCGCTAATTGAATAATTGGGTATTAAAACTAAATTGCGAATAATATCGAACTTCCGGGTCACGTACGGGCACGCGAGAGCGAAGAAACGGCCTGTGTGGTTTATTTATTTATTTATTTTTTTACGGGCACGTACTAGTATTTATAAATGTGTGGATGTACCTTTATGAAGCTGTCCAATCCCACATTTCCCTCCAGAGCTTCCAGCAGGTGGTGCACCACCATCTCATGTCACCCGACCCCTACCCATGATCTTCATGAACCCACCTGACCCAACCCCTCTTCACCCACCAGACCCAACCCCTCTTCACCCACCTGACCCAACCCCTCTTCACCCACCAGACCCAAGCCCTCTTCAGCCACCACACCCAACCCCTCTTCACCCACCAGACCCAACCCCTCTTCACCCACCAGACCCAACCCCTCTTCACCCACCAGACCCAACCCCTCTTCACCCACCAGACCCAACCCCTCTTCACCCACCTGACCCAACCCCTCTTCACCCACCTGACCCAACCCCTCTTCACCCACCTGACCCAACCCCTCTTCACCCACCTGACCCAACCCCTCTTCACCCACCTGACCCAACCCCTCTTCACCTACCTGACCCAACCCCTCTTCACCCACCTGACCCAACCCAACTCCAACCCCTTTCTTACGTGAGGTTATAGTGTTTATGCCTCTCTTTTACTGTTCAATATTTCCATTACTTTTGTCCAACTGTGGCCCCACTCACCAAGTACGGGGTTGCCTTTTTACCCTTGGTCGTCCCACTCTTCCATGAGGGTGATTGTGTATTTTAAAATTAAATAAAGCAAGGTCACAAAATAAAACGGATTTTGAAGTCATGCCATGACGACGAAGGAAGCTGTTTGAGTGACCACAGGACACGGATACTATTCTATGAGCCCGAAAATGAGGGTTGATATCAGAATTCAACCTCGGGTATAAATGCAAGTTAAGCTTTTCAATGAAAGTTAAAGCACTTCCAATAACTTTAAACGAGCGTTCCTGGAGCAGTGTACTCCTCCCTCTCCCCCATTACAACACAACTGCATTAGTCAGGTATGTACGTACATACAATTTGCAAAAGCAATAAAAAAGTAAATGACAGACAACCGACACGTCTTGAGCCATTAACGGGTGATGCATGAGGATGTTAATGAAGGTGCGGCTCGTTATGTCGGCAGAGCCAGAGCATGGCGTTTCACTCGGAGCAACCCACCTTTGCCCAGGTAATGGCGTCTCCCCCCATCCATGTCCCCCATACGATGAGCCATTGAGAAGGATAGAGCACCAGCTGGAAATAAATAAATATGCAATTGCTTAGTCCGACGTCACAGATTGTGGAGGTGAGGAAAGGGGGTGGTGGGGTGGAGGTGAGCAAAGGGGGTGGAGGTGAGGAAAGGGGGCGTGGGGGTGGAGGTGAGGAAAGGGGGTGGGGGGGGTGAAAGTGAGGAAAGGGGGCGGAGGTGAGGAAAGGGGGCGGCAGGGGGTGGAGGTGAGGAAAGGGGGCGGAGGTGAGGAAAGGGGCGGAGGTGAGGAAAGGGGATGGGGGGGTGGAGGTGAGGAAAGGGGGTGGGGGTGGAAGTGAGGAAAGGGCAAGGGGGCGGAGGTGAGGAAAGGGCAAGGGGGCGGAGGTGAGGAAAGGGCAAGGGGGCGGAGGTGAGGAAAGGGCAAGGGGGCGGAGGTGAGGAAAGGGGATGGGGAGGTGGAGGTGAGGAAAGGGGATGGGGAGGTGGAGGTGAGGAAAGGGGATGGGGGGTGGAGGTGAGGAAAGGGGATGGGGGAGGAGGTGAGGAAAGGGGATGGGGGAGGAGGTGAGGAAAGGGGTGGGGGGTGGAGGTGAGGAAAGGGGATGGGGGTGGAGGTGAGGAAAGGGGATGGGGGGTGGAGGTGAGGAAAGGGGTGGGGGGGTGGAAGTGAGGAAAGGGGTGGGGGTGGAAGTGAGGAAAGGGGATGGGGGGTGGAGGTGAGGAAAGGGGTGGGGGGTGGAGGTGAGGAAAGGGGTGGGGGTGAAGGTGAGGAAAGGGGTGGGGGTGAAGGTGAGGAAAGGGGTGGGGGTGAAGGTGAGGAAAGGGGTGGGGGTGAAGGTGAGGAAAGGGGTGGGGGTGAAGGTGAGGAAAGTGTGGGGGTGAAGGTGAGGAAAGGGGTGGGGGTGGAGGTGAGGAAAGGGGTGGGGGTGGAGGTGAGGAAAGGGGTGGGGGGTGGTGGTGAGGAAAGGGGATGGGGGTGGTGGTGAGGAAAGGGGATGGGGGTGGTGGTGAGGAAAGGGGATGGGGGGTGGTGGTGAGGAAAGGGGATGGGGGGTGGAGGTGAGGAAAGGGGTGGGGGTGGAGGTGAGGAAAAGGGGTGGGGGTGGAAGTGAGGAAAAGGGGATGGGGGAGGAGGTGAGGAAAGGGGTGGGGGTGGAGGTGAGGAAAGGGGATGGGGGTGGAGGTGAGGAAAGGGGATGGGGGTGGAGGTGAGGAAAAGGGGTGGGGGGTGGAGGTGAGGAAAGGGGTGGGGGGTGGAAGTGAGGAAAGGGGTGGGGGGTGGAAGTGAGGAAAGGGGTGGGGGGTGGAAGTGAGGAAAGGGGTGGGGGTAGAAGTGAGGAAAGGGGGCGGGGGTGGAGGTGAGGAAGGGGGTGGAAGTGAGGAAAGGGGGTGGGGGTGGAAGTGAGGAAAGGGGCGGGGGTGGAGGTGAGGAAGGGGGGTGGTGGTGAGGAAAGGGGATGGGGGTGGTGGTGAGGAAAGGGGATGGGGGGTGGAGGTGAGGAAAGGGGTGGGGGTGGAAGTGAGGAAAGGGGATGGGGGAGGAGGTGAGGAAAGGGGATGGGGGTGGAGGTGAGGAAAGGGGATGGGGGGTGGAGGTGAGGAAAGGGGTGGGGGTGGAGGTGAGGAAAGGGGTGGGGGGTGGAGGTGAGGAAAGGGGTGGGGGGTGGAGGTGAGGAAAGGGGTGGGGGTGGAGGTGAGGAAAGGGGTGGGGGGGGTGGAAGTGAGGAAAGGGGTGGGGGTGGAAGTGAGGAAAGGGCGGGGGTGGAGGTGAGGAAAGGGGTGGGGGGTGGAAGTGAGGAAAGGGGGTGGTGGTGAGGAAAGGGGTGGGGGGTGGAAGTGAGGAAAAGGGGTGGGGGTGGAGGTGAGGAAAGGGGATGGGGGTGGAGGTGAGGAAAGGGGGATGGGGGGTGGTGAGGAAAGGGGTGGGGGTGGAGGTGAGGAAAAGGGGTGGGGGGTGGTGAGGAAAGGGGATGGGGGTGGAGGTGAGGAAAGGGGTGGGGGTGGTGGTGAGGAAAGGGGATGGGGGTGGAGGTGAGGAAAGGGGATGGGGGTGGAGGTGAGGAAAGGGGATGGGGGTGGAGGTGAGGAAAGGGGTGGGGGGTGGAGGTGAGGAAAGGGGTGGGGGTGGAGGTGAGGAAAGGGGTGGGGGGTGGAGGTGAGGAAAGGGGTGGGGGTGGAGGTGAGGAAAAGGGGTGGGGGTGGAGGTGAGGAAAGGGGTGGGGGTGGAGGTGAGGAAAGGGGCGGGGGTGGAGGTGAGGAAAGGGGGCAGGGTGGAGGTGAGGAAAGGGGGCAGGGTGGAGGTGAGGAAAGGGGGCGGGGTGGAGGTGAGGAAAGGGGGCGGGGTGGAGGTGAGGAAAGGGGGCGGGGGGAGGTTAAATGATGTGGTTGTCATGGAGAAGTCTTCCTCAACCAGCGTTTGAATGAAACGTAATGAAAACTTTACATTCTGCGTTTAAAACAGTCCGTAATCAAACAATTCATTTTCATAACCGTCATCGTGATAATCTATACACGAGGTTGAAATTATTATTAAAAACACTTAAATCCTAATAAAACGACACATTTACCCGCAGCCAGAAGTTTATTAACCGCGGTTTGAACGCAGAACATGCATCGATAGGCGGAGATGCTCGTTCATGAAAACAAGTGTTAACATGAGAACAAACAAAGGGGGGAACAAAATGAACGGCGAATTCCGATGAGATTTTCACCTCAGGTATTGCACACAAAATGGCGACGTCGAAAGAAACCACGCTTAAGATGAACAATACCTCAGGAAGCACAACTTTATATAAATTTACTGACGATTGAAATCATGATAAATGCAACATGTATAAGAGAAATGTGTTTTATACATCAAAAATACCTTTAACGAGAGAGGGGGTGAAAAAAAACCAACCGTTCAGACTCCACGAGCAGACGTACCGCTCTCGCAAGTCAGCGGCTGATTGGTTGATTTTGCGATTCCAAACGCGCCAATCACCGTCGCTCTTTGAGTGATTCTTCTACTTCTACTTCTTCTTCTTCTTCTTCATCTTCATCTTCATCTTCTTCTTCTTCGATGGAGAAGTTACCTCAGACGCGCGAAGTGAAACGTTCGCCACACCTTCAAAATAAGAGTCGTAGCATTGGGGGCGGGGGGCGTCCTCCTCCAGTCAGCAGAGCAGATGTTGTGGTGTTCGGTAATCTGCGATTTTCCTGTGTCATTATTCACCGTGTAACACGTGACATATTGCATTAGATAAGAAATACTCAATATGTCAAAGTCTCGGTGTTATTGCTTCTGCCACCAAAGGTGGACCGAGGCTATGTTTACGTCCATGTTTGTTTGTTTGTTTGTGAACAGGATATCTTCTCGAAAAGTTATGGACGGATTCGGACGACGCCTGGTGGACAGGTTGGGTGTGTGACGAGGACAAATCGATTCGGTTTTGGTGACGATCCTGATTTACAAGGAAATTGGACGCAGGTGTCGGCCATTCGGCCCATCATGCCTGCAGCACGTCAATTAACACCAGACCAAAAACAAGAAATAATGCGGTTTGCTTGCTTGCTTGCTTGCTTGCTTGCTTGCTTGCTTGCTTGCTTGCTTGCTTGCTTCCAGGGAAGGGGGTTAAAAAAAATACGACATCAACTGCATAAGACTCCTTGACGAGTCCACCAACAACACTGCACAGATGCACACATCCATCCATCCATCCATCCATCCATCCATGGGGACCATACTCTGTACAGAGAGTTGGTGCTGCCGAAGCAGTCTCCTTGGCTATCGGGCACAATTCTGGACGGATCGCCACTCCGACACAGGATACCAGCAAGCTGGCACTCATTTTGCCGACCTCAGAAGGATGACAGTCAGTCAACCCCACCGGATATTAATTCAACAGCAACGTGGGATTTTGAACTCAGGATCCTCAGATCCCAAGCCCCCCACCCTAAAGGGGCTGTCACACCTTGACGTTTTAGCCAACGTTTGGCAAGGTCTCAAAATGTATGTAAAACGCTGGCGTACGCTGAACTATTGATGTTTTTTAAGTTTTTGGCGTATAATAACATGTTGGACGTATGCATAACGTATTAGGAACGTACACAGAACGTTTCAATCACGTATAGATAACTTATACCAACGAATGCTGAGCATGTTGTTGGCGTTCACAACCTATGCCCAACGATAGTCTAACTTATGCATAGCGCGCGGCAGCGTATCGCCGACGATCACGTGGCATAGGCTATTCATAGGCTGCGGCTCGACGATTCAAATCATAACAACACTAGACATCGAAGTGTGAAGCCGCTGTCACACCTTGACGTTTTCGCCAGTGTATGCCGACGTATGAAAAATTTGCCGAACCAAGCTGGCACACGTCGAATACGTTATGGGTAAGTTTTGTATACGTTAAGAGCACGCTGGCATACGTCATAGTACGCTTTATACGCCGAGTACGTCGATAAATTTTCAGCATGTTGAAAATTTCTCGACGTACTCAGCGTATGACACACGTTCCGCATACGCTGGCCATAAGTTGTAGGCAAGTTACGCGATCGTTGACACACGTTGATACACGTTACTTGTACGTTACTCATAAGTCGAAACACGTCGAGGTAATGGTTAGCGTCAGTGTTCCAGACTCCATGGTTTTTTTTTTTTAATAATTATTTTTTCTTCGGTATGACGGTGATGTTGACACTTCGATTTCTAGTGCGGTTATGATTTAAATCGTTGAGCGGCAGCCTATTAATTATATTATATTATAACGGCACTAGAAATCGAAGTGTCAACATCACCATCATACCGAAGAAAAAAAAAGAAACAAAAAAAAAAAACAGGGAGTCTGGAACACTGACGCTAACCATTACCTCGACGTGTTTCGACTTATGAGTAACGTACAAGTAACGTGTATCAACGTGTGTCAACGATCGCGTAACTTGCCTACAACACGTTACTCATAGGTTAGAAATAAGTTTCGGGTATGCTAAACATTACCTCGACGTGTTTCGACTTATGAGTAACTTACAAGTAACGTGTGTCAACGATCACGTAACGTGCCTACAACTTATGGCCAGCGTTATGCGGTACGTGTGAGTCATACGCTGGCATACGTCAAAAATTTCAAGCATGGAAAATTTGTCTAACAGCTCGGCGTACTATGACAAATGCCAGCGTACTACGACGTATGCCAGCCTACTACGATGTATGCCAACGTACTTCGACGTATGCCAGCGTGCTCTTCACGTATACAAACTTACCCATAACGTATTAGACATGTGCCAGCGTTTTAGCCAAATTTTTCATTCGTCAGGCATACACTGGCTAAATCGTCAAGGTGTGTCAGGGCCTTAACCAGTAAGCCAACACCAGGTGTAGCTACACACAATCGCCCATCAATGTTCAAGCTCCTTCATAGTCCTGTCAACATCCCTATACCCCTCCATCTCCATAACTTCCAGGTACCTATCTAATTCCAAGTTAAACTTTTGTACTGTTTCTGCTGGCACTACCTTACCAGGGAGACCATTCCATGCATTAACTACTCTCTGAGTAAAAGTCCCCTGCCTTACTTACCGTCTTAACTCTTACCTTCTTTACTCTCAGGCTATGGCCCCTTGTCCTATCACTGTCGATATTTTGAGGAATAATTCATCTTTACTTATTTTATCCATACTCTTCATGATCTTAAACATCTACATCATATCTCCTCGTAACCGCCTCCTTTCTTGTGTATTTATGCCCTGTCTCCTTCAACCGCTCCTCATAGTTGAGTCGAGCGAAGGCCCGGAATCAATCTCGTAGCCCTGTGCTGAACCCTCTCTGGCATCTATGTCCTTCCTGAGTTGTGGTGACCAAAACCGCACACAATATTCTCGATGTGGCCCTCACTAAATTCCTGTACAATGTTAACACCACCTCTTTTGAATTATAATTGATCCCCCTCCGAATACAACCTGAAACCCTATTTGCTTTACCTATAGTTGCCTGGCACTGTGCTAACTACTTACCTCCCGTATCTATTACCACCCCCAGATCCTCCTGTGTGACATGCTCCAAGATTACCCCTTGCATCGTGTAATCTCTTTTCATCATTCTCACCCATCTCCAACACCTTTCACTTGCTCAGATCCGAATCTGGATAGGAGAATTTTTTAATTTTCTTAAAATGATTTTTCAGCATTGAGAGATGGGGCCAAAAACGATATGCAGCATTATGTTTCAAAGAGTTGTGGATGAGTTATGACGAAACTTGTTGGATGAGTTGGGTAGGTGACAAGAACAAGCCGATTCGATTTTGGTTCAGTTCCAGATCGAGATCCAGCCTATCGGTGGGATACAACACGTAAACTGTTCAGCCTGGCGGATGTACGTGCTCCACCGAAAGCCGTTCTACTTACCTCCGCCAGTGAAGGTGGACTGAGCTTATGTTTTCACCCCTGTCTCGGTCTGTCTGTTTGCAGGATGTATCAAAAAGTTATTGTCGGATTCGGATGAAATGTGGTTTAGAGGTTCGATGTGTGTGTGACAAGGTTGAAATGATTAGATTTTGCTGAAGATCTCAATGATACGATAATTTCTTTAGTGATTCTTCACCATTGAGAGATGCAGCCAAAAACGATGTATAGCTTGATATCTCAAAAAGTTGTGGACGGATTTGGACGAAACTTAGTGGACAGTTTGGGTGTGTGACAAGGACAAATCGATTCGATTCTGGTGAAGATCCAAATCCGGATCTGGGAATGTTTTAATTTTTAAAGTGATTCCTCACCGTCAAGAGATGGGGCCAAAAACGAGGTGCAACAGCCCAAATATAGTACTGTCGGACCCCACTTCGTGGGGGATACATCCTGGAAAATGCCGTGAATCTGCGAATAGCGGGGCATTGTTTCAATGGAAAAAGGGGAGATAGGTTCCTGGCAGTTAGTGATTAATGAGGAAAAAATCAAAAATCCCCAGAAAAACTGCAAATAGGCCTTTGAAAAACGGTGAATACGCACGCAACAAAATCATGAAAATGCGAATAAAAACTGCGAATAAGTGAAGCACAGGCCTGCGAATGTCTAAGCAGGCTGCATTTTATAAAGCGCGATTATGTGAGGTCTGCGAATAATGAATCCGCAAATAGCGGGGTCCAACAGTACTGTATTGAACTTGTATATCTAAAATGTAGTGGAATTTAAGGTCTCAGGCTTTGAGCAGTGAATGAGGTGTAGTCATCCTGGAAAATTTATTTATGATGTAAATAGGCCATGGTCTGCTATCGCTGCCTGTGTACGTCCCATCTCCGTCTCCGTCCCCCCCCCCAAAAAAAACTTCTGACACGATATTTTTCTGATGCCCTCGGGTTGAAAGTATCCCAAACATGAAATTACATGTTAACATTCCATTAGTTGAGACGAACTTGTCATTTTGGCTCAATATTTGGAGGTACCCTCAAAACGCGACCGTGGTCGATTCGCATCACACTCCGTTTCCATGTTTCATACTTTGGTAATTTGTGCAATAATTACAGCAGTAATACATACAAACGAGGTACCATAATTAAAGCTTAGCTTCTGCTGGGTCTTCTGAAATCAATATTGTCATGTTTCAAAAAGATTTAATGTGAGTTATTGGACTACATATGCCCACACCCCACGTTCATATCTGGCACGTCACAAAAATGATCAAATTTCTCCATTTACTTTTGTTGGAAGTGAATATCTGAGAATTTATTCGTCAAAGTCAAGTACTAAAATAAACTGTATCCATGTACCCAACATTTGACACCAAAACTATGGTTCTATGACATAAACTGACAAAGTTATGGCGAGTTCAAAAATGGCCCTCGTCAATAGAGAAAGGAAAACGGTGAGCACACATTCATGAGATTCAATACATCAAAAACTCCTGCACCAATTCAATATTTTATGCTTCTCTGATGTAACATATGGTCATAAACATTGTGAGCATTATGAAGGATGAAACTATCCTGACAATGTATGCACATTAACAAATGAACAAGCTTCCACCAAGCAAGATATACTGGGTAATGTATTCAATATAATCAGGGAGCACAGAGTTCATTCACTGGTGAACATTGTCAATCTTTATCACCGTCAGTGCTGTCTCCACCAAACTGATATGGGATGTTTGGTAGTTCTGCATCTGTCCACATCGTCAGAGTATCGTGGTTTGTTGATGATATCGATGAGCTGTTGTGGCAGAACATTTCCTACATACCATAGTGGCTCAAGCTTGCCATCCCTCAACCCCCCTCCATGGCTAACCGTTACATCTGGAATATCCTGTTTACAGATATCGGCCCTCTTCCAGATTCCAAGCTGACAGTTCACCCGCCTTATGTGCTGCTCTTGACTTCTTCTACATGATGGTAGTGTTCCGAGATCCCAATTCTTTAAAGGGTCGAGTTGCCCTCCTTGCCACATAGCTCCTTTATGCGGACGGGTCACAGTTCGTTGACCTTATGCACACGAGCGCGACCATAGATGGCACAAGTGAACACATCTATTTCATCAATTAAGTCATCTGCCACATTCCACGTTTCTCCCAACCTGGACAATGCAGCTGCAAACTTTGAACTTTTCTGAACAGTTTTCATGGGCTTTATCTTCCCTAGTCACTTAAAGGTGCTGGTTGTGTCACATCCAGTGTACGCGTGGAGATACATGAGTGCTGTGCAATGATGCTGTGTGGAGCCCTCTGCCCTCATGAGTACGTCAACTGGTATGTAGCCCCCTCACAGATCAGGATGACTTTTCTTCCCAGGAACTTGCTGGCATATGACTGATGACTCCATACTTTACAGAAGAGATTGATGAATTGCGTCTTCTCATCATTTGTCAAGAACAGCTTCCAGTCGGGGGGCTTCTTTGTACTTTCACCCTTGACGATGAGTTTCTCACTGCAGCCTCTTCATTCATGTTCCATTGATTTGATGGAATTGGCAGTACACCTATCCGTGCTCTATCATTAATGATATTTGAACAGTAACCATTCCCATTATGGACCACAAGTGTAAACTCCACTGATGGGACTGGAGCATCTTCACACTCTTTGGTCAAATAATAGAAACATTTTGATTTGTCTGTCTTTGCCAGAAATCCATCAGCTGTCCCGATGCTATATGTAACAGGGGTCAATGGGTACGCCATCAGTTCCTTCATGTCCAACTGCAAGCCTTGGCTTTAGGATTTTACAAATAATTGGAAGGCAATAGTACTCTCTTGCTTATACTGGACCACTTTGTTCTTTGCCATTGTTATTTTTTGTCTTCTTGTTCGTGTCACCAAGGGTTCTCAGGTTCATCTGCTTTACTGGTTCAAAGAAGTTGGCATAGGTAGTTTCCACTCGCCATTGGTGGCAGCCCTGCATAAGTCTCGATCGATAGAGTGAACCAGCCTCTGGGCTCATGATGTGGCAGCAGTTGTTTCCCAGTGATCACATAACTCAAGAACCTCTTAAGCTGCGATGGCAGTATCTCCTCATTGTTTTCTGGGTCTTTTGTTGCTGGTGGCCATTTCCGTTCTCCAGCTTGTTCAAAACTATGGATAATCAACTGATGTAGGTAAGTGGTGGCATCCGTAATGACGTCTGCTGAACTTGCTTCATATGCACAATTGACAGCACGGTTTACATGAATGTAAGAGCTGTATACGATATATGATGTAAATTGTTTCTGGTTATCAAGTTTGCAGAATGATAATTTCACACTATAGTTGACATCCTTCTGTAGCTTGGCCTTGAATTTATCACGGTGGTAGCTTGGATTGGGAAATTCCGTATGTTCCAGGCTTGAGATGTACACCTGACCGAGCTCGCTCAGCTTGACAATGTTTTTATCACATAACATATTCTTGTCAATTTTTTGACACACATCCGAGTATTTAACATTCATATCCTACTTTACCCTTTCATTTTAATCTTTTGGCAGGGATAGTTTATATGGACCTCTGAACCCAAATTCCTCATTTTGAGGAACATATTTTGAGATCTTCTCTGTCCACATATTTGAAGATGGGACAATTAGCCTGAAGCTCCTTCTAAAGGAAGGCTTTTCCTGCTAAAATCATTTTGAAAAGGGACAAGTTAAGACAAATCTTAGATTAGTTGGCCCTATTAATATAATTTCAATGTCCCTGTCCCTCTTATTGGTCTTTGCTCCATTATTATGCTTGGTACTCTGAACCCTGTAGTGAGACAATTGCTTTCAAACAATTTGCATTCTCCTCCTGGAAGGCAAATCCAACCGAAGGCAACTTCAGATCATTCCACAAAGCCGACAACAAATGTGTGTCCACTCTCAGGAGAGCCAAAAAACAATATCTGTCCAATCTCAAGAAAGAGCTTTCAAACTTGCCTCCCTCCTCTAAAACCTGGTGGTGCCTCGTCAAGTCTGTCTCTGGTGTATGCTCCCCTTCCATCCCTTTCTTCACTTAAATTACACCACAGCCGACTCTACTTGTGAGAAGGCCGAATGCCTCAATTCTGTGTTTTCCTCAAAATATTGTGTCCAGAACCCCTCTCTCTCTCTCTGTACACACCCTTCCCAGTCATATCCAGCTGCTCCTGAATTCTGTCTTTTGCACCTGAGAAGGTGGAAAAGTTTCTGGCAACCCTGACTCTGACTCTGCAACTGGACCAGACAGCATCAGCTCACATGTCCTAAAAATATGCTCTGTGCTTGTCTTGTGCTTCCCTTCTCTGTCTTTTCACCCTGTCACTTACAATAGGTAATCTTGCATCTGCTTGGAAAACAGCTAACATCACAGCATTACATAAAAAGGTGCAAAAAGGAATCCCTTTGACTACAGACCAATTAGCTGACTTCAATCATCAGTAAGGTCATGGAATCTATCATCGCAGGTGACATAAAATCATTCCTTTTCTCAAACAGCCTCATCTCACATCATTCATTTGGATTCAGACATGCTCACTCTACCATGGACATGCTGCTTCCACTCTCCCAACAATGGATGGAGGCCCTCAATGGTAGACTTGAGATCAAGGCTGTCTCTCTGGATATATCTCGAGCTTTCAATACACTCTGGCATCTGGCCTTGCTCTCCAAACTGTCTGCCTATGGAATCCAAGGCCAATTGCACTCTTGGATTACTGACTTCCTCCACTCTCGTAGCCAACATGTGGCTCTCAGCAGAACCCTTTCTTCTCCTTTTCCGATAAAGGCAGGCTGGAGTACCACAAGGCAGTGTCTCTAGGCCCCACCTTATTCCTAATCTTCATCAATGATCTCACTGACTGTGGAAAATCCTCTATCTCATTGCTGATGACTCCATTCTCTGCCGTGACATCTCTCATCCTTCTGACACAGGTAGCAGACTCTTCCCTCTTCTCCAATCTTGACAAAATCACAAACTGGTCAAATATTTGGAATCCTTTCAATCCTGAGAAATCCCACACTCACACTCTCTCTCCAAAAGGACTGTTCCACCACTGCTCCCACATTCTTACTCAACAACCCTCTCAAAGAGGTTCAGCCACTCAAACCCTTGGGTCTCACTCTCAGTCATGATCTCTCTTGGACAAGCTACATTTCAAAGTTGGCCTCCAAAGCGAGATGTCGACTTGGTATCCTCCATCATGCAAAGTCCTACCTTTGCACAACTGAGCTCCTATCCACTTACAAGGCTATCATCTGCAGCTCGATGGAGTATTGCTCTTCCCTCTGGGCTGGATCCCCTGCCTTACATCTTGCTCAACTTGACACTGTGGAAACAAAGGCCTTAAATATCATTGGAATCTCTCGCAATGAAGCTGAGTCTATTGGCCGATCACTTCGCCCTCACTGATAGGTCGCTGGTCTCTCTCTCTCTCTTCCTCCATGAACTTTCTGGTCTTCCACCCTCTCCCTTTTCCGTGCTTTGTCCCCCAGGTATCTGCAGGACACATGCGGTACACCTGCACCCCCTCTTAGTGAAACTGCCTAAATCCAGAACCACTGCCCACTTCCACTCATTTATTGCTCTTTTTTTTCCCACCTGAAGAACCACCTTCCATCCTCTATTTAATTTCATTCTTCCCTCCAGATGTTCAAGACAGCTGTCTACCGCTATCTCAAGTCATCCTTCACCAAAAATATTTTCTACACTCGTTAAACCATCCCCACCTCTCCCAAAATTTTGCTTATGTATCCATCTTGTCTATCCATTTGCGTTCTCCTTTACCCCTCATCATGACCTGCATCCTTTGTTTGTCTATCTCTGTCGACTTTCTCCCTCCATCCTTCTGTTGGTGTTTCTCCTTTCTCCTGCTATTCCCTTTCTTATGTTGTGTCTTGATATGTTATGTGTCATAGCTATTCCACGAGCCTAAATCATGTATTAAACTGGAAGTGCACTCGGTAGAGCGCATACCTCCGCCACGTAATGCCTGCCTGATCCACGAGAACGTATCAGTCCCAATACATTTTTGAAATATCATGCTATACAGTACAATATAGTTTTTGGCCCTATCTCTCAATGGTGAAGAATCACTTTAAAAATTAAATTAATCTCGTACCCAGATCCGGATTCGGATCTTCACCAAAATCGAATCATTTCGTCCTTGCCACACACACGTGTCCACCAAGTTTTATCGGAATCCGCCACAACTTTTTGAGATCTCGTGCTACATATCAGTTTAGCCCTATTTGTCAATGGTGAAGAATCACTTTAAAAATTATCAGATTCGGATTCGGATATTAAACAAAATTGAATCAGTTCTTCCTTGTTACACCCAACATGTCCAACACGTTTCGTCTGAATCTGTCCACAACTTTTTGGGATATTGTGCAAAATATTATTTTTGGCCCGATCTCTCAATGGTGAAGAATTACTTTTAAAATTCTAGTAGTCTGGTCCGGATCTGGATTGTCACCAAAATCGAATCAATTCTTGCTTGTCACACACCCAACCTGGCCACCAAGTTTCATCCGAATCCGGATCTTCACCAAAATCTAATCAGTTCATCCTTGAAATCCACAAAATTTCATCCGGATCCGTCCACAACTTTTTTGAGATATCCTACACACAAACGAACAAACAGACAGAAAGGGGTGAAAACATAACCTCCTTCACCTTCGGTGGTGGAGGTAATAAACAAAATGCTTCCATCTTTTAGCTAAGGCTCCAATTTGCCATTTTCCATAAATTTACAATTTGTTCAGCTTTAAAACATGAGGCAACCATATTAAAGGGGCAGACTGTCTGCTTTATAAAGGGCTGAAATACAAAGGGATGATTGGATAGCTTAGAGGTACTCTCACTTGTCTCTCAGCTGTCTCGCCTGGGTTTTATTCCCGATCCAGCTATAAACTCTCATTCTGGGGTTTCACAGGTGGGATAATTCATCAATGTGTGTGCCGACCCATGGATGGGTGTTAAACGGGAATCCCGTCTGCCAGCATTAGTTGGTGGACGTTAAAGATCCCACGGTGTCCTTTGTGAAGAGTCGGCGAGCTATTGCCCCCACCCTGAATAAATGACAAATTCCTGCTTTAACCAGCAGAGGGCATTACATCAGCTGCAGAGCCGTGACCTCAGCCAATGATGCTTCTCCACAACCAGGTGCCACATACGAACGAAGTAGAAAAAGTCTGCTTTATGAAGAGATTCGGAGTTGTCAGTCTCATTATTGCCCTGTCTTGAACCAACTTGTCCAACTTAGTTGGCCTTTGGTGTTTCAAACGGCACACACGCTGGTATCACATGAATCGTTGAAGTGTTTAATACGTCTCCGTTTTCACACTGAATTATTTTCCACACTTCAAAATTGTCCTTCTGCATAAAGATTAGCCCCAACCCCCACAACCCAGACTTCCATGCAGTTTATTGTTCAATTCATATTGAAATGAGCTTTGATAAATAAATAAATAAATAAATAAATAACTATAAACGTAAAATGTTTGTTTTACAAACCAAACAATACATTGCTAAAATGAGTAAAGAAAGAATCATGAAAACAACTTATTTAATTCCTTCAGTGATTCATTCACTGTCCATTTGGAATTGTACCTTGACTTTAGTCCATGGGCCAGAGGCCAGATTTTGAGGAATTGGTACCACCCAGATGGACAAAGGCTCATAGTGTTTTTCTGATAGATCTATGTCTGTAGTGATGGATTTAAGGATGATAACCTTTTTCTGTGGTAGTTTTTTCATAGTAATCATCCCTTGAACTTGATGATGCGTGTTTGGATTCAGAGCCAATAGTTTGGGGTAGGGGAAATTAAAATGATCACTACTGGAAAAATCATCCTATCAGAGAAAGTGACCACTCAAAATGTGTGTCCTGGGATCCTCTACAGACTGAAAATAAATATTTTCCGATGTAGGTCAAATGTAGGTCAGCAGAGGTCAAAAGGTCACCAATTTTTGGGCTTGCCTAAAATCTGGAATATAGTCATAAATGGCCCGACAGAGGGTATGAACAGACCTTAATTGTCACTTTTACACCTAGAATTATTTTATTAGATTCCTGCTATGATTTTAACCCACCAATGTTCAAGGATATTGCATAATGTCCATCCTGTACTAAACGAAACACGACGTATGTAAAAAAAAGTGCTTAAAATGGCTGTTCTAAGGCAAGAAAATGGAAAATGCCCATAGCGTTGCAGCCAATCAACCTATATTAGTGAATAACCCTTTAAAATATTTGTATCGGAGGACTCCACAAGGCACATTGCGAATTTTGACCTTCAAGGTCAAATTTTCAAGGTCAAAGGTCAAATGAGTGCCAATTTTAAAGAGTTTCGTAATGCAAATATCTATCAAGTACAAAGTGAAAAACCATGTATGTCACCCTAATATTTCACTTTTAATCATCAAATTAATAAGAAAATGTGAAGAAAATCCAAGAGAAAACCATCAATAATGCCTTAATGGTTAAGGGGTAAATGTTCAGAATATAATCAAATAGCATATGTAGGCTTATAATGTTTCCAAAAAGAACTTTGTGCCTTGATGTTAGCCTGGTGTCAGAATAAAATGAATGCTCCCTGTTTCAAACTACAGCCAATAGGTCGCAGCCATCAAATTATTCACTTTCTTCCAAACTCATTTTCAGAGAAAGCTGATTTCAGTGCAGAAATGCAAACTAATGATACAGGTAAGCTAAAACATGACTGGAGGTAATATAGATACTTTATATCATCATAGAATACATGATTATGCTCTATATTAAGTGTTATGATGCTCTACACCCGGCTCTCCACCACACACACCCTTGTTTCACATTGGAGCCAGTCATGCAGGGAGCATGCATTATTTTGTGGAGTTGTGGCTCATGATTCAATCCTGGCTGAAATAATGAGTTTCAATATAGTTAGATTGACTTGGCAAATGTCAAGTAATAATGAAGCTTCCATTGATTTAGTTGTGTCTTTTTCAGGTATTACGGTTGACTAACAATGGCAACAGGAACTGCCACTCCTCCAGTGCCAAAGCGGTTTAAGCCGGCTCCATACGAATGTATGCTGGACCGTCGTGAAACTGAAAGTGATCCAAGCGCCAAGCTGATATCTCCTGTTGATTACAACTCATGGGAAACGTTACTCAGAGCTGCTGAGATAAGGAAGCACAGTGGCATCCTGGACTTGACGAAGAATCTAGGTGAGCGGGAGGTGCCAAATGTGTGGTACCATCGAAAGTGCCGTTCTCATTTTTCGCTGAAAAAGCTGCTTGATAGGATTGTTGCACAAAATGAGTCCCAGAAGACGCAAACTCAACGTACCAGCAACAGGTCAAGTGGTGAATTTTCTAGACTCTATGAACTGAAGTGTATATTTTGTGAAAAGGACAAATTTGTTAAAAATTCGAAGACAAGAACACCTTTGGTTCAGTGTCGGGAACTTCGGGCAGACAATACGATCAGGGATGCAGCGTTACGGAAGATGGATGAGAGAGTTCTTGCACTTGTAAGTCGAGATCTAGTGGCCGCCGAGGGCCACTATCATCGCAAATGTTACAGAAACTACACACGACCAGGACAAGGACAAGTTGATGCCGAGGAAGATCATGACGTTGAAGAAATGAACTATGAAGGTGCCGTTGACATTGCAAAATGTGACTTGTTCTCGTTTGTTAGACAAACGTTTACCCAACCTTGTGTGCAGTGCAGTTGACATGTAAATTAACTGAAAGTCTAGCGACCCTTGGGTTTACTATTGAGCTGTCAACGAAAAAACATATTCGTCGCATGCTAGAGATGGAGTTTAATGATACATTGCACTTTGTCAATGAAGACAATGGTGCTCTTCTTGTTTTTCCCACCTCACTTACAGTTGATAGTCTTGTCAAAGATTACCAGGCTGTAAGAAAGGAGCTAGAAATGGTCAAATCAAATTTGATGATAGCCTTGTTCCTCAGGCTGCTCTTGCATTGCGCCAAGCTATCAAATCCCAGGAGATTAGCAAAGCCTGGCCTCCTGATACAAGTATCTCCAGAACTCCAGAGGTATTGGTTCAATTTTACCGTACATTGTTGACCGGTGAAGGGAACTGTTCATGTCGACATGTCCTTCAGAACGGGTGCAAAGATTGACCACCTCATTCAGCCAAGATCTAGTGTATGCAGTCACAAATGGGCTTGAGAAGCCACCAAAGCATGTACTCCTACCATATGCCATCAAATCCTGAACTGGTAATGTTGAGTTGAGACACACATTGAATCGTTTTGGTCACGGTGTATCTTATTCAAAACTTGAAGAAGTTGAGGAAAATGACACGAACACTATCATGGAATATGATTCTGATACAGATGATGATGAATGAGGCATTATAGCATTTACAATGGAGAAACTATGGACAACAGGTGGGGTGGGGGGGGGGGAGGAGTGGGGCAATGAATGAATGTAAATTGATACACTCGTAGGTTTTCATGCCATGGTGTACATGTAGCAAGTTTCACGTCCACCCACGCACTAAAATTATGCTTTGTTCAAGAAGACACGAATAAGTACTTCACGTCATGGTTCAGTCACTCCCATTTTCAACGGCGGCGGGGGGGGGGGGGGGTTAATGTAAATTGATACATAATAGTATGTTCCCATGCCATGGTGTTAAAGATTTCAGGTCCACAAACAAAAATTATGCTTTGTTAATAACCACGAAAAAGTACTTTAAAGGTGGTGAACTACAGCCAGTATTCTGATTATATTCTGAACATTAATGCCTTAACCGTTAAGGTGTTATTGATGGCTTTCTCTTGGCTTTTCTTAACATTTTCCTATTAATTTAATGATTAAAAGTGAAGTATTAGTGTGACATACATGGTTTTTCACTTTGTACTTGATTCTACTTGATAGATATTTGCATTACGAAACTTTGCACTCATTTGACCTTTTACCTTGAAAATTTGACCTTGAAGGTCAAAATTCGCGATGGACCTTGTAGAGTCCTCCGATACAAATATTTTAAGGGGTCATTCACTACTCTAGTTTGATTGGATGCAACGCTATGGACATTTTACATTTTCTTGCCTTAGAACAGCCATTTTGAAGCCCATTTTTACACAAGTTGTCTTTCGTTTAGTACAGGATGGATATTATGCAATATCCTTGAATATTGGTGGGTTAAAATTATAGCAGGACATCTAATAAAACAATTATAAGTGTAAAAGTGGCAATTAAGGTCTGTTCATACCCTCTGTAAGGCCGTTTATGACTGTATTCCAGATTTTGGGCAAGCCCAAAAATTGGTGACCTTTTAAGCTCTGCTGACCTACATTTGACCTACATCGGAAAATCTTTACTTTCAGTCTGTAGAGGATCCCAGGACACACATTTTGAGTGGTCACTTGCTCTGATAGGATGATTTTTCCAGGAGTAGTGATCATTTTAATTTCCTATACCCCAAACTATTGGCTCTGAATCTGAACATGCATCATCAAGTTCAAGGGATGATTACTCTGAAAAAACTACCACAGAAAAAGGTTATCATCCTTAAATCCATCACTACAGACATAGATCTATTAGAAAAACACTATGAGCCTTTGTCCATCTGGGTGGTACCAAATTTTGGTCTGGCCCATGGACGACTTCAATATCAAAAGGTCATTCTTTTGGGATGAAAACTTAAGAATAATATGGTTCGGGTTATCTGCCATAAAGGATCACAAGGTGTTGACATTTCAGGCTTTACCCTTCGCCGGAGCATCCTTTTGCTCCGACGAACGGTAAAGCCCAAAACGTAAGCACCTTGGGATCCTTTACAGTGGATATCTCCAATCATTTTATGAATCTCCGCCATCGAAGATGGATTGAGGTTACTGTTTTCACCCCTTTCTGTTTGTTTGTTTGTTTGTTTGTGAACAGTATTACGGAAAAACTCCTCGACGGATTTTGACGAAACTTGGTGGGGGGGTTAGGTCTGGTCCAAGGATCATGCCATTAGATTTTGGACTTGATCCACAATCCAATATGGCCGCTATGGCGGCCATTTTGAAAAAAATTTGAATTTTTTTTTTTTTGCATTTCTACATGTTTTAAGTGATTTCCAACCCCCCCTCCAAAAAAAAAAATTGTTGGAGAAAAAAAAACATTTGCAACTTTTTTTTCAACAAAATTTCGATTTCTTTTTTTTGCATTTCTACATGTTATAAGTGATTTCCAACAAAAAAAACATGCCAAAATTATAATTGCCGCTGATTTTGGAACTTCAGCTGGATATACCCACGTAAAATCAATTTCTGTCTCAAGGAATCTAGTTATGACGAATGAATTGAGTATGTAAAAGTTAAAAGTAAAAGGGAAAGTTGCAAACTATAACTCTGTGAGCACTGTTGACGTCAAATTGAATGAATAGGATATCAGGTTCACTTGAGTGACCTCACAGTATTGGCGGCGGAGGTTTTGCACTCTACCGAGTGCTCCCACTCTAGTTCTTACGGTTGTAGTCTCTTGTGCAGCCAATACAGATTGCTGGTTTTGTGCCTGAACGAGCAACTACCTTTTTAATCACATGGGTTGACCTGATTGATTCCCTATTACAATGGAAGATTAACTTTATCTGCTAAATACAGGGTACCATAAAATATAACCATTTAATTCCCTCAAAATGGTGTACATGAGATTCAGGGTTGCTTAATTATCCCTATTGTCCTTCATTGATCTTACAGCTTCGAAAACCATTGTATGAGTGTGTTCTCAGACTTGTTAGTATTGCCCACAATACCGCAGAGTGGTTTGAGACCCTAACTCGCATACAACGTACAAAACCTTCACTTGAGGGTTGAAACTGTTCTCCTCACGGTCATTCCATCAGTGTCCAAAGAAGAACGGCTAATGTTAAAACAGACCACTGCATATTTTATCCCATATGTGTCGGTGTTTATGGACTGTGTCATGGAAAAGGCAATTCCTCAGAGGGCAAGGTACTAGCTTTCAACTGCTTCGATGTCTTGGGATTTGGCTCACAACTCGGGTCAGTGGCCTTGGTGACAATCCAGAAATGTGTAAGGGGGCAGCAGAGATTCAAGAAAAGAGCGATTCAGCAAATCTAAGAACAGCTCAGCTTTGGGCCTGTCGTCGTCCCCTGCCTATCACTTTCCTCCCACCCCTTCCAACCTTAAACTTGGCCTTCAAGTGGCCTGTTGCAGATCATCTTTCTCTCTTGTCAACAGTCCAGATCTGTGAATCTGCCTGTCAGTCTTGTACGTACAACATATGGCCATGACATATACATACGTTTTCAAAAAAAACAACATATTTATATATATATATATATATATATATATATATATATATATATATATATATATATATACATACATATACATATATATTGTCCAAAATTACCTTTCCAAAGTCAAACTGTAATAAAAAAAGAAAAAAATGGGATACATTGATGTGGTTTGCTGGAGGAGAAAGATTGTCAAGATCTTTGTCAAGATCATCATCTGAATCTGAATTGACTTATGGGGACCTCATCACTTGTGCTTGGCCACCATGTCCCCTTTCTCGATCTGCAGGATCAGTGTCCATTAACTTTTTGTGCCACTCATGAATCGTTCTTCTCAATGGTGGCTGCCTTCCGCAGGTCGTTCTGAAGCTTCCCCAGGCAAAAAATACCATTATTTTCCTCTAGTAATTCTCTGCAGACTACTGTAGTATTTGAGAGTACAACTCTCATATACTATAGTTCTAACTGCAGCATTTTTGCCTCGATCGTTGAACCTGTGTGTCTGATTTGGTCTCGATAAACCAGGTGGCACACTGTGCTTTTTCTTTTGGGGATGCCATTTGCAGTAAATGTGACGTCATATATCACAGGAGACATGGAAACTAAAAAAAAAAGAAAAAGCAAAAAAAACTTTGATAGATGTTCTTTCACATTCAGCAAACCACATTGTTTTATCTCGTTTCATTGATTTAGCTCTTACTCTTCGTGAAGGACACCGTGGGATTTTTTACATCCACCAAGAATGTTGGAAGACGGGATTCCCATTCAACATCCATCCGAGGGACAGCACACACATTGGTGAATCTCCCTGCTTGTGGCACACCAGGATAACAGTTTATAGCTGGGTCAGGATTCAAACCCAGCATATACAGTGTACCTCTGGTCCACATGGAGATCGGTGGACATAAATACACCTTTACATGCATTACAAAGACGTTATGAGGCAATGGACAAAGCAACACAACATATAGCATTTCAACCTGAGGTCCCATCACGTGCCACGGGTCCAGGTGGTAATGTTTAACAGACCAACCTGCCAATAAATAAAATTGTATAAACATCAAAATGTAACTTATTTGTTGAACAAAGTACACATGTAATAATATTTTGTGTTGAAAAATAAATCTCTCATTGTAAAGTTTAAATCTCTCAACTTAAAGTTCCAAAACATTAATGTTTTCCCCTCTGCCCCACTACATAGCTATCCTTGTATCCTCGAATCCTGTTCTTATTGACACAGAAGTAGAGTTTAAGGATGGGAATCTGCACTTTAAATACATACGGAGTTTCCTGTTGTGTTACATTTCCATTTGTGTATCCTTCTCTCTGACCTGTTTATGTAATATCTACGTATACTTGATTTAACGTGTTTTGGATATAGCAAAACTTTTGTGGCTTCTAAGGAGCTCTCCAACAGAAAAATAAACAATTAAGCCTTGATATAGTGAATACACAGCTTTGGTACACCGTACTCCTGTATAAACAGCCATAAAAAATTATTTAAAGAACATCTACAAGTGGTTGGATTTAATTTAAGAGCAATTATCCCATATCAGCATGCTTACTGAAAGCTACATATCCAGCTGGTCATCCATCCATCCATTCATCCATCCTTCAAACCATGCATCCGCCCACTCACGAATCTGTGTGACAACACTTGGCCGTATCATTTCTATATCTATTTCAAGTGCAATCTAATAGTGTTCCACGGGGTTGATTCCGCTTGATGGCAGCTCCATACAAGGTTACCTTGGGACTGAGTAATCAAAATGTAGCATCACTATATACAGTCGACACTCAATAATTTGAAAAGGTGCATTCTGGAGGTCATTTCTGAAGGTCATGTGTGTGTACATATTTGTTTATTTATTCTTTCTCCTCATTCGGCAGATGGAGCATGGCTTTTATTCGCATCATGCTACAAAACTTATCGCTAGGTGACCATTTTGAATAAAATACATAACCTTTGAAATGCAGAACACAGGCTGCTGTAATATTTCTTACAACACTGCCAGAAATCGGGAAATCGTTTGATTAATTCTTTTGTTTTTGTATACATAGTTGAGGCTTGTGGAGGAGCTAGTACGAGTACACTTAGCAGATCAGGATGCAACAGGACAAAAGGAACAGTTTGGTGAAAGGGGGAAACCCCAACAGCAGAGTTGATGGCCAAGATAGAGAGAGACTTGGACAAACAATGGGTGTGGGGAGGAATGAGGGGTAGGAGAGGATGCATGGGGTGGAGAATATGGAGACAGAAGGAAACTCTCAGGGGGTAAAACTGGAAATTTAAAGGATGCGAGATTGAGGTGGGGTGGGGGGGGCAGTGAGAATTAATGAGGGTAGAGAAGATTATGGATGATGTTAGATGGTGGGGAACATATGTCTTGAAGACCTGGAGGGAAGCAGTTGGTGCTACAGGTGGGAAAAATGAGGAACAAATGAGTGGGGGCAAACAGTGATCCTAGATTGAGGTGGAGTTACCAGAAGAGGTTGATGGTGGACTGTGTATGCCCTACAGAAACCTGGGAGGGACAAAGCACGGAAAGAGAAGACAGAGTTTACTGACCTGTCTGCAATGGTGAAGTGATAGGCCCATAGACAGACTTCATCGCGGGAGATTCCAATAATCCTAAGGTCCTTGGTTTCCACAGCATCACGCCAAGAAAGATGTGAGGCAGGGGAACCATTCCAGAAAGGTGAGCAGTACTCCATCAAGCTGCGGATGAAGGCCTTGGAGGTGGATAGGAGTTCAGGTGTGCCAAGGAAGGATTTTGTACAATGGAGGATGCCCAGTTGACGACTGGCCTT
>NC_140975.1:11457419-11519919 GCF_056783735.1 Eptatretus burgeri | reverse complement strand
TAACTGGGGTATAACTGGGGTATAACTGGGGTATGTATATATATATATATATATATATATATATATATATATATATATATATATGTAGGCCTGGTGTTGGCGCAGTGGTTAGGGCAGTGGCTTGGGACCCAAAAGGTCCTGAGTTCAAGCCCCGTTGGGACACTGAATTAATATATGTATGTGTGTATATATATACATACATACATACATACATACATACATACATACATACATATATATATATATATATAATATAAAACCAAGTCGAAAACACCAGGGGTTGATTCAGCCTGCCATCCTTCCGAGGTCGGCGAAATGAGTACCAGTTGTACTGGGCCCGGTGTATGCCCCGGTTAGAATAGGTGTACCATATCCCTGTGTGTCGTAAGAGGCGACCAGGGTTGCGTCAGGAAGGGCATCCGGCATAAAAACCTATGCCAAATCATTATGCGGACAACAAAACGAATTTCCACACCAGATCGGTCGAGGCCCGGGTTTGCGAAATGGAGACGGTTGATCCGCTGTGGCGACCCCTCATGGGAGCAAGCCGAAAGAAGAAGATATATATATATATATATATATATATATATATATATATATATATATATATATATATATATATATATATATATATATATAATTGGAGTGTCTCTTCCAACTCCTCTGCTGAAAGCAGTAAGATTGTTTGTAGCTTAATTCTCATATTTCTTCCCTTCCCATCTTAAAATGGCCGTCGCTCTTCATTGATCTCTTGGTTGTGCTTTCGCCCTCATGTGTAGAATACACTGCAATTCCCTCAATTAAGTAGCAAAAAAAAAAAAAATAGCAACTGTATAGACTTTGCCCAAGACATTATATAGCAAACACATCACAAGATGGAGGAATCTGCACGGTGCAGTTCCGGTGTTGTACACGAGTGAGACAGAGGGACAATGTGCTTGTTACCTCCACCATCAAAGGTGGTTAAGTTTTCACCTGTTTGTGAGCATGATATCTCAAAACGTTGTTGATGAATTTGGACAAAACTCTGTGGATAGGTTGGGTGTGTGACAATAACCAATTGATTCGATTTTGATGAAGATCTGGATCTGGATGCGATTATTTTTTATACTTCTAAGTGATTCTTCACCTTTGAGAGATAGAGCCATAAACGATACATAGTATGATATCACAAAAAGTTAGGGATGGATTTGGACAAAACTTGGTGGATGAGTCGGGTAGGTGACGAGAACAAGCCAATTAAATTTTGGTTTAGGTCCGGATTCAGATCCGACCAATCAGTGGGATACAAAACTTCAACTGTTCAGCCTGGTGTACGTATGAGCTCTATCGAGTGCCGTTCTAGTTGTAAATGTGAGCTGTGCATCCTCATGGAGTGTTCCGTTTCAAGTACAACTCACGATCGTCTCAGAGGCTCTCTTCCAACTTTAATTACATTGATTTCACAAAGCATTGATTTTTTCATTGTATTGTTCACAGCAAGATACTCAGAGTTTAAGACAGGGTATTCATAAGATTTGGGCTTCAACACAAGCTGTACAAGCACACCACAGTCTGCACATACACTCTTATTTAAACCTGAAACACTTGGTGTTACAATTCAAAATATTCCACCATCTGTCACAAAGGTACCAACAATGATACAAGTGCAGATCGTGTGTACAAATCCAGTCATATGAACTACAAATGGTGACTTTTACAAAGCTGAGCCATCACATTAAATGTGTTAGAAAACAAAAACGAAGGAAATTCATCAACTTTTCAAAAGAGTTTTGATGTACTGCATGCTTTGTTTGTCATTATGATCAAGGCACTTTTAAGATACCCTGAAATGAGGTCCGTCATTCAGCCTTACCTTACTCCGTATTGTCAGGCAGAGTATAAATACTCCTTACTGAAGTAGCTGAATCATTTTACATCTTTTTCATAACAAGCTCAAGGCGCTGTTGCTCGCACATGATTAACGGATACGAGAGACTCTGTTAAAACTAAACCTATTTGCTGTTCTTGCCGTCACATGGAAGGATCCCTCAAACGGGTACATTCTCCATCATTTTCAAGAATTCTGCAAAGACAGCCGACTCACTGCAATGAGAAACTGTAATGGAATCCACAGGGGCGAGTCACTTAACTTCAACTGTAATTCTTAGCAAAGATGTTTCAAACTGCTTCCCGATTTCATCAACAATCGGTCAATTGTTCATGGAAATTGCTGAAATTACAAGTCAATGTCAACTTTGAAAAATAAGATTTGAAACAATTTTTAGGCCATAATTACCATCAAAGTCAATACGACCGTCGTTGTTCTTGTCTCCATCACGCATCAGTTCATCGATTTCAATCGTGGACACCGTTTCTTCAGTCATTCCCAAAATGGCTTCAAGCTCTTCACGATCCAGGTACCCATCTTGGTTCCTGCACACCGTGGGATGCCGATTCGTGCCGTCAAAGTCAGGTGATGCGATTTCATATGACGTCATTTCTTGTCATGTCTTTGAACATGCGACGGTATATCATATGATGTATTATTTCATGTGATGATATATCAAAATCATCTTTTGGGTTTTGCTATCCCAAAAGATGATAGAATCACTATCATATTTTGGGGTTTGAGATAACAAATGTCTCTTCTGTTCCTCGGATGAAATCGTTGCAGGTAATGTCCTACTTCTCAATGAGCAGTTGATCCTCATTTTGGGCAATTGTTCTGGATTTTTCCATGCAACTCGTGTGCAAAAAAAAGATTCATTTTAACATTAATAAAACCAATTTCACTGTGATTTTGACCCATGTCAAAGGAAAGTCTTCAGGCGTCAAGCAAGCACGTGATTTATTTTAATTTTAATTGACAATACCTTTGAAGAGAATCTAAATGAAAGATAGTGATAAACACAAGTAATACAAAATACATCAAGCAAACTAGAGAGTTCATAGAACACGATACCCCACTCAGTGTTCAGGTTTATACTGTCGGACCTCGCTATTCGCAGATTCATTATTCGCGGACCCCGCGCATTTGCAGTTTATAAAATGTGACCTGCTTCGACATTCGCGGCCCTGTGCTTCATGTATTTGCGGTTTATTTTTGTGTCTTTGTGGGGTTTTTTCCTTGTTTCGCAGGCGTATTCACAGTCTTTCATGAAATTTTTGATTTTCCCTCATGAATCACTAACCACCGGGAACCTATCCCCCGTTTTTCCATTGAAACAATGCCCTGCTATTCGCGGATTTGCTATTCACGGAATTTTCCAGGAACATATCCCCTGCAAATTGAGGGGTCTGACAGTACTTCAATTTTAATAAAATAATGATTTTAAAGATTAGTCGCGTACATCATCCTTATGGCCTTCTACACTGTAATATGATGACGTTGATGCGCAGTTTAGGAGATGGATGATTTATTGATAGATTTCACATGATGTCACGTCCGGTACTAAACATGTGCTGGCATCTTTATGGGCAAACAAAGCGATCAATAACACAAACCGATTGATCGATAGCATGCTAATCTTTATAGCAGCTGAAGATTGATAACAGTGGTGAATACATGCAGTGTTGTTGTCTGTCATAGGTCTAATTGGGACAATAAATCGTATTATTCAAGTCCTGCCATGATCAGCCATCATGGAAAAGTGACTGAGAAGCTGTTGGAGAAATGGCGAATGTTTTGGCTGTCTCTATTGAATAGGGCTAACTTCATTCCTTTGAAACAGGCAAGAATACAGGAGTTTGTCAATCACTCGCATCAAAACTTGACTTGTCATCTTCTCGGAACAAAAAGCAACCTTCTGTATTCATGATATCCATTTCATGAGACAGATTGTTAGGTGGCTTAATCACATATCCCCAGTAACTTGGGACTTTCATAACAATTGATTATAAACTGAGGCCCATACTCTTTGCAGAGCAAGTACGGGTCTTATCACGACTAGTCGAGAAACGTTTCAGGGCTCAAACCAATCCTGGATGGGTCACCACTTTGATGTGGAATAGTTGACTGAAGGTGACAGCAATTTGTAATCTGTTCAGGGTGCCGACAGTAACTCACCTCCTTTGCAGGAAAGACACTGTGGGATCTTTAACATCCACCAACGATCAGTGCTGGGAGATGGGTTATATGGCTTCAAGAAGGTTTGACGGCTCAAAAGCAAATTCTTGTACCTCGAGGCTTTCCTTTGAGCCCACTTTCATTTTTGTATTTGGCTTGTTCAGGGTACCGGCAATAACTCACCCACTTTTCACTGAAGGCAACATGGGATCTTTAGCATCCATCAAGTAATCCTCGCAGACAGGACAACTAGGTTAATCTCCATCTGGGGGAGGATGAATTTTGTTTTTTATTGCAATCCCCTCTATAAAAAACACGAATATGACTGTTTACATTTGGGTTGGGAATCGAACCTGGATTTGGGACTGCTTTTTTGAGAATGGTCAGGATGATAGGAGAGAGGACGGTAAGGTAGTGTGGGAAGAGAATGGAGGGGAGTGAGAGAATGGTTCAAGCAGATCTTGGGCATATACCAAGGAGGGACTGCCAGAGACAGCACACCGATTGGAGATGAATTCTCAAAATGAATAATTTTTTTTTTTTACTGTTGTCAAAATAATTTATGGTTTTGCTGAACGATCACTTGTAGATTTGATTCTATTCAGTCCATAACATGCATATTAAATATCATTGGCTTTTGTACATGAATAAGCACATTTAACAGCATCTCACAAAACCATGTCATATTAGCACCTCATCCAACCATGTCATATTAGCACCTCACACAACCATGTCGTATTAGCACCTCACCAAACCACATCATCAGCTCCTCATCCAACCATGTCATGTTAGCACCTCACCCAACCATGTCAGATAAACACCACCCAACCATATCATATTAGCACCTCACCCAACCATGTCAGATTAGCACCTCACCAAACCACGTCATAAACACCTCATCCAACCATGTCATATTAGCACTTCACCAAACCACGTCATAAACACCTCATCCAACCATGTCATATTAGCACCTCACCAAACCACATCATAAACACCTCATCCAACCATGTCATGTTAGCACCTCACCTAACCATGTCATATTAGCACCTCATCCAACCATGTCATATTAGCACCTCACCCATCCATGTCATATTAGCACCTCACCAAACCACATCATAAGCACCTCATCCAAACGTCAAATAAACACCTCACCAAGCCATGTCATATTAGCACCTCACCCAACCATGTCAGATAAAAACCTCACGCAACCATGGCATATTAGCACCTCACCCAACCATGTCATATTACCACCTCACCAAACCACGTCATAAGCACCTCATTCAACCATGTCATATTAGCATCTCACCCAACCATGTCAGATAAACACCTCATCCAACCATGTCATATTAGCACCTCACCAATCCACGTCATAAGCATCTCTTCCAACCATGTCATATTAACACCTCACCCAACCACTCACAAAATGGTTGTCAGACTCCAGAGACTTGTAAGCTTTCAAGTCCTGTAACGTATATACATTCTGGTTGTAAACGAGATAATTGACGATGTCCGTATATGTTATGACGGGCCACTGATTGGGATTCACATCACTGCTCCACTCTTTCCTCGGAAGTTCATATTCATATGGACCTTTTTCCTGATAAACCACGGTTCATCAAAATAGCTCGCCTTGGAAATGGTATCTAATGTATCCCGATACCTCCCTTGCACCTTTGGCTCTTTTGATGATACTTATGTCGATTTGGTGAATTAAACGGGTGGTTATGTTGGTTTAGTGATGTAAACATTTTGTTATAATGATTGAAAAGGCAAAGTAAAGGGGAAAAAGAGGATGGGGCGAGCTGGTTCGAAATCCCTTCTTGCACACACCGTGCACCAGATAGGCAGACCCACAACAACCGTGAAAAAGTATCTCGCTTTATGCACTCCTTTTTTTCACATATCTTGTTTGTTTTTTTTCTGAACTGGAACGTAGTTCTGGGGAACTTATGGGATGGCGCGTCGTCAGTCCGTCCGTCCATAAACATTTGCAACTCCTCCAAAACTACTGAATGGATTGTGACCAAACTTGGCGAAAATGATATTTGGTATGTTGGAACTCAAGTTTGTTCATGGCATTAACAAAAACGTGGTCTAAGGGGGTCTACTGGGGGTCAAAGTGGGTCCTGGTTTGACCCACACATTATCGTGTTACGAATCTGGAACCCATCGCACTCAACATACAGGTCCTATAGAACAGTTATATCGGTAAGTATGTGTTTTTTAGTTAGGGTCCCCGTCCCGTGCCTAATGGGTAATTAAATGTTCATGCGCTGTGAAGTTATTTTAGTAGTCAGGGTTTTCTTTTGTTTTTACACCACCAACATCAACTACGACAACGTCACCATCACCATCACCTTCACCTTCACCTTGCTCTGGCCGATGCCATGACGCCCGTAGTGGGTGGAGTTCAAGGAAGGGCCTCGCGGCGGCCCTCGACCAATCCACGAGCTACGAGTGAGGTGGCCGCCGCTCAGCCAATCAGACCCCGCGACGGTGAGCAAGGCGGTCCGCGTGACGTCACCATGCCCCCGGGCCAATCGACGGACTTGCCGCTCGTTTTGGCCAATGACAGGGCGACGAGCAATTCTGCCTGCCAAAACCGTCCAGTGAGGGAGGGCGGGTAGGGTGAAGGCGCCCCCCCCCGGACAGGGTGAATAAGGGCGTGGCGCGTTCGGACTGAGAGCCTTCTCCTCCTCCTCTTCCTCCACGAGAGATCCTTCCTCCACAATAACCGCACATCGGTTGCACACGCGTCTCTGTTGGTGAACGAGAGCTTGAGAGATCCTCCTCGACAAGAACCGCACGTCGGTTGCGCGCCAGTCTCTGTCGGTGAAGACGAGCTCAAGAGATCCTTTCTCGACCAGAACCGCAAGGGTTGCGCACCGTGTCTCTGTTGGTGAACCAGGAGAGAGGAACTGGTGACACGAGTGGAGATCGCGTTCCCCTGCCATGAGTGGTTGTCGTGTTCGCCTCACATGCAAAAGGTCTGAGTCCCGCCACCCCGCCAGCTCAAAGATCACACGAGGTGGACAGGTCCGAGGCAGGCTCTGGTATTCAGCTCGCCTTTCCCCCCGAGCTGGAGGCCTCAATAAAGGCTGTGGCCACCGGTTCTTGGGTGTACGTGTGTGTGTGTGTGTGCGTGCGTGCGTGCGTGCGTGCGTGTGTGTGTGTGTGGTGCCAGTCTATTAAGTAAAACTCCATAAGTGCTTGTACAGAAATTGCTTTTCCCTCTCTAGTCGGATAACTCTGCCTTCTTGCGTGCTCCCCTGCCCCTTTATAAATAAATACATTTGTTAAATATATCAGTTCGTTGCTGTGTTTCTTACATTGGCTTTGCATGATGCGTGTTGGAGAATTAGCAAGGCCGTTGTTGCCGCCGTAAGGGGACATTTGTACCGACGGATCTCGGTGATCATCCGCTCGGGTCGCACATGGTTCAAGCACGCTAGCGGCTCATTCCGTACGAACGCCGTTGAGGGTGCGAATCCTCGTTAGATCGCCACGTGGTCTTCTAGGTATTTTGAAGATGGGCAAATAACCCTGTACCACGTGGTGGATTTCTTGATGATTCACGGTCCTGTGAGGGACCCGTATCTTTCGGAGTTCTCCGGAAAGGTACGATCTAAATTCTGGGTGTTCGGTAGAGTCGACCCTACTGCTCCATCTAGCGATCGAGCTCACAGCCAATACCCGGCCCGCAACAATATCGGTAAGTATGTGTTTCTAGGTAGGGTCCCGTCCTATGTTTAATGGGTGATTTATTGTACGTGCGCTGTGAATTATTTTATAGTTAGGATTTTACACCACCAACAACAACAACAACGCCCATCTTCGCTTCTTCACCACCAACAACTACAGCTACTACTACTACATCCACTACAACAACGCCACCTTCCCGCACTCGACCGGTCGCCATTACACACGTGTTTTTGGATGAGGACGTGGGCGGAGCCTTTGTTGCCTTGGGTCGAAGCTCTGCTCCAAGGAGGGGCAGAGAGCGTTTCCTCCAGCCAATGAGCGGAGGGCGAGCGCCATACGCGCGCCCCAGCCAATCTGGAGGCCGCCACGAGTCGCCTGACAACCCACGGTCCAATCAGGAGGCGAGTGGCGGGGAGAAGAAGCCGCTCCCTCCTCAAGAAAGCAGAGAGGATGGCAGTTCGGAGAATCATGGCGATTGCGGCAGATGGTCGGAGATTGGCTTGGTCTGGACCAGTTTTTCTGGAGACCGTGTGATCGTGGCAACTGCAGAGGGTTCTGCAGACGGTCGTGGTCATGGTCGGAGTGATCTGTGGTCCTTTGGAGGGCAGGTCTGGTAGTCGAGTAGCCAGGATCCTAAGCCGTGGACTTCGGGTCGTGGGTTTGAGTCTGGCCCGGCCTGATCCCCCGGTACCCCGGCCCGGCCTGATCGAGATAGACCCACGGGGTTCAGTTCTTTTGGATGTGTGTCTGTGTCCGTGGGCCCCATCTGTTAAGTAGTGTTGTTTAAGTGTTTTCTTTTCATAATACCTTTGTTTATTCGTGATAACTCTGCTCTGTGTTCCCCTCCCTGATTATTGTTAAAAATAAATATCCCTTTTGTTGAATGTACCAGCCCGTTACTTTGGTCTTTCATTGGCTTAGCATGGTGCGTGTTGGGAAATAGCAAAGCAGTAAATTGTTCATTTGTACCGACAGGCCTCAGTAACCATCCGCTCGGGTTACACACGGTTCGAGCACGGTAACGGCTCATTCCGCTCGAGGCCTGTCGAGGGTGTGAATTCCCTGGTAAGCTTTGCCGCATGGGTACTTAGATATATTGAAGTTTGGCAATTAACCCTACCCCACACGGTCGAATTATTGGCGATTCATGGTCCTATAAGGGACCCGTGCCTTTCGAACTTATCCGAGGGTCACGACCTAAATTCCAGTGTGTTCGGTGGAGCCAACTCTACTGCTCCCCCTAGCGGTCGTGCTCGCCACCGAGACCTGGCTACACAACAATAGAACCACAAACTATTTTGTTGAAACTTGACCACAACCTTCATCACCCATGATGTACCAAAGATTGTCCACGGCATTAAAAATAAAGAAGTCAGGCCCTGTAAGGGTTTACCGGGGGGTGGGGGGGGGTCTCCAAAATAGTTTTTTTTTGTTTTGTATCAAGTCTTATGATTGTTAGTATGATTCGACATGCTGCCCTGTCTCCGAGCAACCATTGAAATTGGTTTAAAATACTTTTGGTTGGTGTCGTATACTGCTTTATTCTACCAGCTGAGCACCCAGGAGTATTGCCCCTATTTTTACATCCTGATGGCTGTACCTGGTAAGGATATGAATTATCAATGTGTGATTACAGAAGGCTGAGGTAAAAAATATAAAAACCTGTGTAATTTATGAAGAAAATGTGTTTTCAATTATGGGGTGAGTGAACCAATTTTTGGGGTGACTTGGCGAAGGGCGAGTTAAAATCTACTTAATAAAATAAACTGAAATATTGATGAAATTGTCGAGAGCAATGCACTGGATTAATGATTTCCGAGAAAGCCACTGATCTGTTGTCGAGATCAGTGGAGAAAGCCAATCCTTTGGGGGAAACAATATGGCTGCCAATGCACTTCCGGTGGCTTCAGAACCGCCCGACCAACACACTATCCTGTTGATATAGAGATCAGTGCTAAAAATTCTCAATCGGCATCTTCTTCACCCCGATCCTCTCACATGCCATGCCCTCTCATGCTATATATTGATATGTTCATACAGTGGACAAACAAACCTTTTCGGTTTTATTGTGTGGATTCACGTTCCAATCGTATGTATTTTATCGACGTACTCGCAGTCCAATAGTACGTAATTTGTAGACGTACACATGGTCTAATAGTATGTACTTTGTGGAAAAAAACCACACATTACTAACGACACGTATGTTATAGACACACTCACATTTTAATTGTACATACCCTGTAGATGTGCTCAATTTTTTTTTTTTGAAAAGATAACATGTAATACTATAATACTTCGTATTATAGGAGTAATACTTTATAGATGTGCTCGCGTTTTAATAGTACGTACTTTACAGACATACTCCATAATAAAAAGATAACATGTAATGCTGCCTACCGTCAAGTGGCGCTTATGGCCTACGTCATAAACGACGAGCAGTATGTTGTCCCAATGAGCCCACAACAAGGGCGAAATCTTGATCGACATCTCTGCTTTTGTCTGTTTGTGACCATAGGCTTTAGTCTCAGCCTGCAAAGGCCTGAGGACCATACGGATGACTCCTAGTTTAGAGGTGATGAGCTGGTGTAATTTATGCACATGAAGTCATTGTCGTGTCATGGAGTCGGCATGCTTCTTCAGTTGAATTTCATGTTCCTGGCTGCAAACTTCCTGACTGGTGATCAGCAGGGCAGAGACAATGTGTTTGCGTGGCAGGCGACACTTGTTGCTGATAGGTCGTGCAGCAAGCACTGTAATGGGACTCGATCTGTGCCATGCTGCCTCATCAAGTTAGGGGGTTCGATTCAGATGTGTATATACGAGGTGTGTTCAAAAAGTATCCAACCTTAATATTTCGTGTGTAAACAAAGGAAGCTAAGGAGGCGTGGTTTGGTGTACGTATGTAGGCGATCCTAATCCGTATGCGTGAATATTTTCCCACCTGCAGAAGCTGTCAGTTGCCGACAGACCGCCGATGAGTGAGGAAGTGTAAGTGAGCGCCGTCGGATTTTCGTTTTTGACGATATATATATATATATATATATATATATATATATATATATATATATATATATATATATATATATATATATATATATATATATATATATATATATATATATATATATATATATATATATATATATATATATATATATATATATATATATATATATCTATCGCCTGGTGTTGGCGCAGTGGTTAGGGCAGCGGCTTGGGATCCAAAAGGTCCTGAGTTCAAGCCCCGTTGGGCCACTGAATTAATACACCAGGGGGTGGACTCAGCCTGTCATCCTTCCAACGTCGGCGAAATAAGTACCAGTTTACTGGGCCGGTGTATACCCCGGTTAAAATAGGTGTACCATATCCCTGTGTCGTAAGAGGCGACCAGGGTTGCGTCAGGAAGGGCATCCGGCGTAAAACATGTGCCAAATCACTATGCGGATCATACGGATGATCCGCTGTGGCGACCCATAACGGGAGCAGCCCAAGATATATATATATATATATATATATATATATATATATATATATATATATATATATATATATATATATATATATATATATATATATATATATATATATATATATATATATATATATCAAAATACGCGGAGTGTAACGAGCACTCTCCCGATCTCCAATGAACATAAAATCCTTCACCAAAGCGTCACCTCCAATCCGGAGGCCTCAACCCGGCGACTCTGTCAAACAGACAAAGATTACACGGTCAACATCAGTTAAACATCAAACGGAGCCGCCTATCCGGATTTCGGGTTTATTTTCCCTCATCAGGGCAAATCATTTCGGTGGCATACCGATAAATATCTAACCAATAATGGCCACATTCGTCATTTCAACATCAATCACACCTCCTGGCTGCTTTTGTGAGCATGCCGCGGATTATGTCTCACACGATAAAACCGTCTGTGGTGTCGGACTTTTATGTCCATTGGAGATTGGGGGAGTGCTCGTCACATTCGACTCTTACGATTTACCTACCGATCGCACCAGATGCCTTCTGGTTGAATGGTTTGCATTCGCAGGAACAATCATCTGGGTGGCAGATGGATGGTTGTCCTTTGCGGATTATACTGTATGGTTTTACCGTGTGAGACATAATCTGCGGCGATGCTCACCATGACAGTCAGGAGGTGCGATTGATCATGAAATGACGAATGTGGTCATCATTGGTTAGATATTTATCAGTATGCCGTCCTGATGAGAGCAAATAAGCCTGAATTCAGGACGGCATGCTGTTGAAGTCATGGGACTCACTCCTGTGGAGTGGTCCAATTGTATGACCATGCATTCTGGCCCTTCGGGGTTAGGACGCATGTGTTTGTTTGGCCATGTGCTTCAGCCTTTGGGCTCAGGGGCATATGTATGCCAATGGGATAGTCTTGTTGGACTGTGTGCTTTGGCCATGGGTCAAGGTGCACGTCCCAAGCTGTATAAATGGTTTTTTTTTTAACCTTTTGTTGTATAAAAAACAACAACAAGGCACCTTCAAAAGAGGCAAATAATCCTGAAATCTGGACAGGACACACACACACATATATATATATATATATATATATATATATATATATATATATATATATATATATATATATATATATATATATATATATATATATATATACATACATACATACATACATACATACATACATACATACATACATACACAGGGTGTGTCAATAAAAGGTTAACCGCTTCAAATGACCACTTTTAGTCATTACCTTAATTTGTTTTGTTTTACAGGAGTGATCAATGATCTTTGGAGAAGTCATTCAAGCATGACCAAAGTATTATACGGAAAAAATGAAGTTCTCTATGGAGTAAAGAGTAAACATTGTCAAGTGTTATTTTGAGACCAAATCAATTGCTTCCGTCCAGACAAGGTTCTGTACTGAATATGGAGTGCATCCGAGAAACAAGCCAAGCAAGCCAGCCATTTGGAAACTCGTGAAAAAGTACAAAAGTGAAGGGACGATTCTCAACATTAACAAGGGAAGGTCCAGTCGTCTAACAAGTGTACGGTGTGAAGGAAACGTGGAACAAATTCATGAGTCAGTGATGCAAAGTCCGAAGAAATTGCATCGACAACGATTGGCTAAGGATCTCACTCCCAGCAGTATCAGAAGAATAATGAAACAAGATTTAAACCTCTTTCCTTACCACATCACAATAGCCCATAAATTGACCGATGGGGATGAAGCAGCACGAGTCGCTATGTGTGAGATGCGACAGCAGAAGATGGAGGCAAACCCAAACTGGATTCACGATGTGTGGTTTGGTGACAAGGCACACTTTCACATCAATGGTGCTGTCAATTCACACAACAACATTTTCTGGGGAAGTCAACGCCCAGATGAGGTCGCTTGAGGGTCGGAAAGTCACTGCTTTTGTGGCTGTCAGCTACAGAGGTGTGTTTGGGCTGTATTGGTTTGAAGACAAAAACGGAAGAACGGTTACCATCAATCAAGAACGATACCGGTCGATTGTCAATGCGTTTTATGAAGACTTGAAGCAATCAATGGGCACTGCAGCCCGCCAGCAACAGTGGTTCATGTAAGATGGTGCTACCCCGCATACAGCCAATGAAACAATTGCCTTTCTGCGTCAAAAATTCGGATGAGTTCTCAGTTTGCGTGTAGAAAATGAATGGTCTCCACATAGCCCCGACCTCAATCCGCTGGATTTGTTTTTTTTGTTTCCTCTGGGGAACTTGCAAGGCTAACATCTACAAGCTAGCAGTTGAGGCTTATGTGCAGACTGTAACCATTAAAATTTGCAGAAACGTCATTGAGAACTTCGCAATCTGTGTGAATGCATGCTGTGTGCATGGGGATGCTCACATTGAACACCTTAACTATGAGCGCATTAACGCATAATGAGTTTCATTTCTCCATGATTTGGTTTTCATTTTCCAAGTTAATTTTTGGTTTTATTACTCAATGTTATGGTTAATAAAGTTTTGAAGTGGTTAATTTTTTATTGACACATCATGTAATATATAAATATATATATTTTTTATGTATATATTGGTACGGCTGTGGAAATTAGTAGAGCACCATATAGGTCCTTAGTTCAGTTATGCCGATAAGTCTGTGTTCAGATAGATTTCCCCACTGTTGTCTAATGGGATTTATTCGTGTGATCAGGGCTGTGCTCTTTGAGTTAGCCGTTTTTCTTTTACTATCGTTATTTTGGACCAACCGCTTCACAACAACCACCTCCACTTCCAACATCGCTCTGACCAACCGCATTTCAACCACAACCACCACCTTCTCCACAACGCCAACCACAACCACCTTCTCCACCACCAACAGTGCTCTCACAACCGCCTTCACACAACCACCTCCTCCACAACCGCCCTCACACAACCACCTTCTGCACAACGCCAACCACAGCCACCATCTCCCAAACTGCATCTCCCCCAATACCCAACAACAGAACAACATCGCTTCACCTTCAACTCCGCGGGCGCCGCCATCTTTGCGCCGGCAACGGTGAGATCGCTGCAAACAAACGCAGTGGTTTCCTTGTTCTCAGCGTCGATGATTTCTACCACGTCCGCTCGCTCCAAGCTTTGCCTCGGATTTCGGATCAGGAGAGCGAGAGGGGCGGAGCCAGTGGGGGTCAGAGGTGAGAGTGTGGAGATCAGATCTCACCTCACGAACCCTATAAACGGCGCACAGAGCGCCAGTTCAGTCAATCTGGAGGGGTCAAGGAGCTGCGCAGAAGTCCGGAGCTTGCAGTCGGTGGGGAAGCTGAGGACAGTGGAGGAGACGGGAGCTGTTGGCGAAGCCCAGCTTGCTGTGCTGCGCAGAGCTGCGCGTTCGTGTATGGGACGTGGGGAGAGCAGGAGGGAGCTCACCAGCCAGCACCGAACGGTCAGAGGTGATCGGGCTTCGGGACAGTCCGAGCATCGCTGAGGGACGGACGGGTTCTTAAAGAGAGCATCAACTCGGACAGAGCATAAGACCCATTCGTTCCTCTGAGGCGTTGCCGGCTGGGCCCGAATCACCGGGCCGTCAGACGAGGCCTGGGCCGGACCGTGGTCACGACTGTGGCCGTAGGGACGGGACGTTGCGGGTTTCCCCAGCGAGGTGAAGGTAACCAGCACGGCCTCGCTGAGCCTCTGCGGTCTACACGGCTCCATGCAATAAAGACCCAAAGAGGTCCAGTCTACCCCTCATCTTTCCTGGGGTTTTTCCTTGCTTTTGAATGAATGTTGTGGTGCCATGTCCGCAAGTAGAACTATATAATAAGTGACTGTACATAATAGATAGACGGTATTAGCTCTTTCTTTTGCATTACTTTTGCTTGACTGATACATGACTGCATGCGTGTTTTGCATACGTGCATGCCTGCATACGTGCCATTGTAAATAAATGTGCTTGTTTAAATGTACCCGGTTCATTGCGTCTTTTCCTTAATTGGGCTGCCTGCCATCTTGCACTCGGAATATAGTTGGTTTTTAAATAGCCGGTAAAGTGATCGGGTCCAACGGGACTGCGCGATAATACCCCGCTCGGTTATCCCAAAAGGAAGCGAGCTGCTTAAGCGGCTCGTTTCCAAGCGGTCCCGTTGAGGTACAATCTCTTGGTAATATACCCGCGCGATTAATGAGGTATATCGACAATTCGGCGATTGACCCTGTAGCGCGGGTAGAGTGCGGACAAGGTTGTGGTGTGCTTAAAAACACACCCGTGGCTGATTTTTGGCGTTGATCCGGAAATCCGCGACTGGATTGTCCGTTTGGTGGGCGCATACGGCCGCGATTCGGCTAAAAGCGGCTGTCCGCATGCCGGCGGGCGAGAATCTACAACAATATATATATATATATATATATATATATATATATATATATATATATATATATATATATATATATATATATATATATATATATATATATATATATATATATATATATATATATATATATAACCATGCACTACACAGAGGGTCGATTTGGCTGAAGTGTATGGCTCAGGTTACAATCCTGGTCATGTCGCTTCTCCAACACAGGAAGTCAGAGAGCAGGAATTTGGCCAGGGTGCTGGTAATAGCATGCTTACTTTTCGCAAAAGATGTTGATGGATCTTTAATGTCCACCAACAAATACCGGCAGACGAGATGCCCAGTTTCATATCCATCCGAGGGATGGGACACACATTGATGAATCACCCTGCCTGCGAAACATGATGGCAATTTATAGCTGGGTTGAGATTCAAAGCCAGGCTTGACAGGTTCAAGATGAGTGTGTGTACCTCCAGTGAGCCCAAAACATATGTTACATTAAAAAAAAAAATGTTTGAGCTGGAGTGCTCGTGTATTATTTGCTGAACAATAATTTTCTCTTGTTCAGCAATAATGCAGTTAAATCTGAGCAAACCCTCCATATACCTGTATCTTGGAGCACCCTTTGATCTATTATGAATGGACGAGGTGTGTGTGTGTGTGTGTGTGTGTGTGTGTGTGTGTGTGTGTGTGTGTGTGTGTGTGTGGAATGTTTTTTATTGAGTTCTACTGGAACTTTCTGATGTGGAATGTGATACACACAAATTATCGTCATGATCTCTTGAGTTGATTACGCTAATTAACAACAAATAACCTGGAAGAAGTCCCATGTCTTAAACGCCCGTCATGATAAGGTGTGTAAAGTAGCTTAATACATCATTCCACGGCATGGAATTCTAATTACAAAAGAAACTTCGAAAACATCTCAAACTGCAAAGCCCGTCCACTTTGTTTTCGGACTTCTTTTTCTTGTGAAAAACCGTACCTTTGACCTTTTGACCAAAATATTCAAGTTGTCTTCATATTATCAAAATGAAGCTTTGTTGAAAATTTGATGATAAAATCTCAAATGATAAAAAAACTTTATGGCCCAGACACACACACACACCACACACCACACACCACACACCACACACCACACACCACACACCACACACCACACACCACACACCACACACCACACACCACACACCACACACACACACAAACACACGATTGAAAAACGCCGTCTTTGGCTGCGTGGGGGACGGGCTAATAACAAAAAGAATGATAACATTGTAACAAACATATTAATAAATACAAATATTAACAATTATATTAGTATAATTTGGCAAGAATAATAATAACAAACGTACAATCCCTGCCATGGCCCAAGCACATCTGGGCTTGGTGAAAGGCAAGCTCATGCCCAAGCAGGACAGCAGGTAGATGTGCAACGAGGCCATGAAGACCAATGAAAATTTGTTCCAATGGACCAACAGGCTCACGAGTTGAAGTCAAATGATTTGGCCACGAGTCCTACATTTGCCTATGATGACCATTCGTCCTCAGAGATGAAACATATTAAGATTTACGAAGACAGTGATCGTACAAGTTTTATTCTGCAGAGACAACTTATGAAAAGGCTTCTACAAACGATACACAAAAGAACAAGCACATTGGTATGCAGTAAACACATGAACATTATAAATGGAGTTCAAGCATGAGGTGCTTGATAAAAATGTCCAGTGCATGGTCTTATATATTCACTGACCTGTCAAGGATACGGAAAGCCTCTGCTAGTTCTGCTTCAGATGCCCCCTTGGTGTCCTCTTTCATCTGTCTCACCATCATGACCAGGAACTCCTCGAAGTCAATGGTGCCACTGGCTGAACAAAATAAGCACAAGCATGAACCTGCTTCTCTACCAGCCAAGACCTTCTAGGACTCTGTGGGTTTGATCCAATCTGTCATTTTTCCAACCCGGATTTACGCAACTGAACCATCATCCCATCCTCCCTCCTATAGACCTGTCAATGACCAACTTTCATTCCAGTCTCTCCTGTTGCTCTTTTGCACCTCTTGGCTGCTATCATAATTTTCTTGTCAATGTCCATATCCCTCTGCCTATTGTTAGAGAACCATCTTAGTGCCTCAAAATCTGGTTGTTCGCACAGACACACTGAGAAGGACAAATCTGCACTCTCACAAAAAAGGATTAGGTTGCCATCCCCACAGCATCTCATATTGATTTGGCCTGGGAATACTTTCACGAAAGCGTACTCTCTCTCTCATGCCCTGATTCACGACGTTCCATTTATGATTGATGTATCCCTCCTCTAGGCCCTGGTGCACCAATTCTGGTGGTGAAGTGCTTGTAGTCAAACAACTTGCTTTCTCAACATGGAAGTTGAGGGGAACTTTGTCACTTCATAACGTTTTCAACAAGTGTGTGTTTATCCATAGCCAAGCCAGAAAATGCCATCTTGCTATTCTCAACTCTCCAACCAGCCTCCTTCCCCAAAACCTTGGAGGTGACTTGTAAAGTGCATCGCTGGTGTATCCTTCCCCTCCATCTCCTCGCTCACCACAAGGGAACTCAACTCAGACTCCACTCAAGACAAGGCAGAATGTCTCAACTGTTTGTTTCCAAATGACGTGTACCTAACCTATCCCCTGTCTCCACCTCACATCCTTCTCATCCACACCTATTTTTTCTTTCTTTTGTATTACATGATCAAGGCAGAGCAAGAGCATAATGGAAAGGGGGAATTACTAACAGCAGAGTAGAAGTGAGTGAGTTCAAGGAGGTTGGGGTGGGGGGTTTGGAGGGGTGAACAAGCTGCCCATAAGCTGAATGAAACACAATAAGAAAAGTGAGGGGAAAGCAGGGTTGAAACAGAAAAGGAACAAACCAACCAGCAACTAACAAACGAAAAAGGTGAGGGAGAGAGAGAAAAAAAAAATCACAATACCCTGGTAAAAGGGAAGTACTTGGGAATGGGGTAATTTAGAGTAGAAGAGAGCATGAGTATGGATGGGGGATGGCCTGAGTTAATGGTAAACAGCTGAGTTGAAACTCTGCAGGGAAGAATGGGACTGAACAGACTGAGGAATTTGGTTCCATTGGCAAGAGAAAAGTGGAACAAATGAGTGCAGGTGAGCGGCCTGGATTTTGGAAGTTTAACAAGAGGAGGGTAACTGCGGGCAGACCATGTACATACTACAGAAACCTGGGAGGATTGAAACAAGAGAGGGTAGAGGGTGCAAGACCAAAAAGGAGGTGGGGGAATACAGAGGACACCAATCTGTCTGCGATGTGAACATAACAGATCTAGACACTCAGAATCATGAGCAGGCGATCCCAATGATTTTGAAGGGCCTTACTTTCCACGGCATCAAGAAGAGAAAGCTGTGAGGCAGGGGCACCACACCAAAGGGGAGAGCAATACTCCAAACTGCAAATGAAAGCCTTACATCCCCATTGCCTTCTCAAATCTGTCATTCACACCTAAGAAGCATCAATGTCCCATGTTTTCAAAGCCTGCTCAGCTGTTCTTTCTTCTCCTTTGTCTGATATGTTGCTCCCAAATTGCAGACAGGTTTCTGACTGACTTTATTTCCACCTCTTCTCTGGTCTAGCTCCCTCTGCTATCTCAACCCACTGACCCCCCACCTCATATTCTTCTTGTAAAGGCCCTGTCACACCTTGACGTTTTAGCCAGCGTATGCCGACGTATGAAAAATTTGTCTAAAACGCTGGCATACGTCGAATACGTTATGGGTAAGTTTGGTATACGTTAAGAGCACGCTGAAGCACACTGGCATACATCGTAGTACGCCGAGCTCGTCGACAAATTTTAAGCATGCTCAAAATTTTTCGATGTATGCCAGCGTGTGACTCACACATTCCGCATACGCTGGCTATAAGTTGTAGGCACGCTATGCGATCGTTGACACACGTCAAAACACGTTACTTGTAAGTTACTCATAAGTCGAAACACATCGAGGTAATGTTTAGCATACCCGAAACTTATTTCTAACCTATGAGTAACGTGCTTTGAACCTATGTGTAACGTATCTCCAACGCATATTGACGTATGTAGACGTATTTGATTGACGTCTTCCGGACGACCACGGAACTTACTGAACATGTTTCTAACTTACAGCTACCGTATAATGGTGTATTGGCAGCGTTTAGGGGAATTGGTATGTAAAAATGGGTTTCACAAGAGGAACCCGTCAGTGTTTCAGACTCCATGGTGAGTAGATGTCCATGTCAGTAGTATCAGTAGTAGTAGTAGTAGTAGTAGTAGTAGTAGTAGTAGGTGAGCGTGTCAGTAGTAGTAGTAGTAGTAGTAGCAGTAGAAGCCGTAGTAGTAGTAGTCGGTCCATGTCAGTAGTAGTAGGTAAGCGTGATGGGGAGGGTGTGGATGATGATGGATCCTCCTTGCGTCCACGGCCACGGCCGGGAGACTTCTTGGCAGCATTCTTCGAAGTTTTCTTCAGCATGATGATGATGTTGACACTTCGACTTCGAATTCGACGTTCGACGACTTGGTTATGATTAAAATCGTCGAGCGGCAGCATCCATTTAAATCGTCGAGCGGCAGCAATTTAAATCGTTGAGCGGCAGCCTATTAATAGGCTACGCCACGTCGGCAATACGCTGCCGCGCTATGCATACCTTAGACTATCATTGGGCATACGTTGTGAACGCCGACAACACGCTAAGCATTCGTTGGTATAACTTATCGAAACGTTCTGTGTACGTCACTAATATGTTATGCATACGTCCAACTCGTTATGAATACGCCCAAAACTGAAAAAAAACATCAATAGTTCAGCGTACGCTAGTGTTTTACATACATTTTGATACGTTGCCATACGCTGGCTAAAACGTCAAGGTGTGATAGGGCCCTAAGCTATTCCTGGTTAATCCTCAAAATCCAAGATTTTCAGACACCACTCTTTTCTGCAGTTTGTGCAACTGCCTTCCAGAGACTGTTCAATCATATTCATCCAGTCAGGTCCTCCAGCAAACAGTGCACCCCCATCAACAACAGCAAACGTTTTTGACAATTTTCCACCTTTTCAGGGGGTTGGTCGAATGATGGCATTACTCTGTAATGATCTGTCCAAAGCATCAGTGTTGTGCCAATCCAAACACTTCAAGATCTTTCTTGACAGTTTCAATCCATCTCTTATAAGAATGCCCTCTTTGTTTCCTTCCTTCTCCCATGAGTTTTATTGCTTTCCTTATAGCTTCATATTCTGACCTTCATTGTACATGACCATACCAACAAAGTCCTCTCTCTTCCTAAGTCCTTTTTCACTAGTATTGATTTTAATCTCCTCCTGATTTCTGAACTTGGAATTATTTATTTCAGAGACGATCCATTCGTCCATCATAACATTCCCATCTCTGACTGTTCTTTCCATTCTTTCAACATATTCGATCCGCATTACCCACATTTGACTTCCACACATCAATACCGGTCTGGTACAGGTTTTATCAACTTGAACTTTCACAGGTAATGGAATGTTTCTGTGCTTCATGATACCATCTCGCTGTCTCCATGTTCACTTTATTCTTGATCCTATGGCTAAATCTGTTCTTCCTAATGCCTCGAACATTCCTCCAATGTAACAGAAACCTTTGACATGTTCTAAATTAAATTCTAAGCTCAGGAGAATTTATTTTTGTTCTTTATCTTTTTCTTTAAATGATTGATCTTCACATCTTTGACATGGGAAAATCCCTGCATTTGTTACCAAGTTTCCAGTGTTACCACCGCACCTGTTGTAGTCCTCTCTATAACATGGCCGACGTTGAATTGAATTCCACGCAACTCCCTTTCCGCATGTTGAACAAGGCCATTGTCAACTTTCTTTCCTTTCTCTTTCTTCTTCACTCGCCGTAACCTTCGTTTTATTTACGTCAGTGTGTAAACCTTTCTTATTTATTGCAGTTTTTAATTTTTGAAACATCTCTTTCACTTATTTTAAACTTTCCCATCTTACTCACAATGTTATACACCCCCATTAATTAACACTACTTAGCCCAAACCTCTTTCCTGCAGGCTGCTGTTTTCTCCCCTCCTCTTTTCCTGTTCGTTCTTTCCCTTATTTGTACCCAACTGTTGTTCCACTGCCCAAAGTGTGATCACATCGCCGGTTGCTCTTCCATGAGCCTGGATTTTGTATCCACAATGCTTTGGGGGGAAACTTTTCTCAGACTTTGTATATTATGTTTTTGTTTTTTTAAGTCCACTGATCTCAACCTTCTGAACACTTTTTCAATATATGTCATCAACATGGAAGTTGATGACACATATTAGACATCATAACAATCTTTGCAACCCACCATCCTCATCGACCTCTTCAATGATAGCATCCAACTCTTCTTTTGTGGGCTCCTGGCCCAGCAACCTCATGACCTTCCCCAGTTCTTTGGTGCTGATGTCCCCTCCTCCATCTTCATCAAAGAGGTCAAAGGCTGCCTTGAACTCTGAAACAAATTGGTAAAACAATCAGCAGTTTTCCTTTGCTGGGTCCTCATCGTTTATCTCAAAAAATTCGAAATGAAGGGAAATATAATTATTTCATACCTAAAGAGAAAGAAAGTGGTGCAAAAGCATACAACACCCAACTTAATGGTTTTTCCACATCTGGCAGCTTTTGAACATCATCATGCAGCACCAGAATGATAATTTAAAATGTGTAGGACAGATTGAGGCCTCAGAGACTCAGGTCTGTTTTTTGTGTAGTTATTTCCAAGGCTTCTTCTGCTGACGTACCTGAAGGCAAAGCTCTCAAATCCAATCGGTCACACCTGCTTTCACGGAGAGTTTGCCTTCCATGGGTGAACGTCAAAAGAGGTTGCCATGAATGAGTAGAAGCAGACCCAGTCAAATCCTGCACTGCTTGTTCAAATCCTGACTGAGTCTCAGACCTTAAAATTATTGAATAACTGGCATACATTTTATGAAACCATGGGTTATTCCACTATCAATAGTTTGATTGATACATTTATGATCATTGCTAAATTTACAGAGAAAAGGACACTGTGCTTTCCATTATTATAATATGAGCAAGTACAACCTGTTGCGTCGCTGATGGGAATATTAAGGGGGGGCGGAGGAGAAAGAGAGAGGAAGAGGGAGAGAGAGGGGCGAGAGAGGGGGGAGAGAGAGGAGGGGGTGGAGAGGAGAGGGGGTTTGAGAGGAGGAAAGCATGAGGGGAGGATGATGGAAGGCACCATGATGCAAAGGGAAGGCAGCGTGAGGGCCTGAGGGGAAGGGAAGGGAAAGCAGCGTGAGGGGCGGGGAAGGGAAGGCAGTGTGAGGGTAAGGGAAGGGCAATAAAACACACCCAACAGAGCACTTGCCAAGTGGCTTAAGCACTCAAGCAAGCACTCAGCCAAAATGGTTGCTAAGGAATGGCTGGCTTGGCAAGCGATTAGCGATCGCCAGACGGTCATATTAAACACCTCCCAGAGATGCCTGGAAGAATGTCCTCCGAATAGTTTTTTTATTATTCTTATTTTTTTTAGCAGTCGGAACTGCTACTGACAATTAAAAAGTTTAAATTTTGAAATTCAGTTCAGATTAAGAGATTCTCGAGGTTATCGCGTTTGCGTAAATGAAATAAAGCCACAAACATTGGCATCTCTGGGCGTTTATATGCATTGTTACATATCCAGCAATTTGTAGGTATGATGCTCAGGTATTCAATGATATGAATGAGGAAAGTGAAAAAATAACTTTATCATGAAGAAACCGTTGTGGCCTGCGCCAAGTCAAGGCATTGTTGTGCAGGCCAAAAAAATGGTGAATTTAGACCCCAGCAAGGAACATCGAGGTGCCCAAGGATAATGCCTTGATAAAGGATAACTATATAAGGCTGTTAATTATCTTCAAAAGGGGTGTTTTAATTAACTCAAACACCCAATTTTCACTCATGCACTCCCTTGGAGTTCCCTTAGTATGCATGCAGTTTCAGGCTGCTAGGTTTCATGGTTTTGGAGTTATGGAGGACACACACACACACACACACACACACACACACACACACACACACACACACACACACACACACACACACACACACACACACACTGATATACCCTGACATTTATTATTATAGATTGCTTCCAAGAAGCATTGAAAAATAATGAGTGAGCTGGAAAATGAAACCAGTAAATTTCGACTGGATTCTTGGACATATGTCTAATCCAGATTAAAGGTGTTTTTGTGTGTTTGTGTGTGCACACACGCAACTCAACCTTACCTGCAATCTGTTCTTCTGACAGGTGTGAACGAGCATCTGCCTGAGCCTCTGTTCCTTGCTGAAAGCAAATGATATTCATGACTGAGGTATGTTAGTTCTATTTCATGTTTATGGGATGAAACAAACATATTTGATGTCTCATTTCATGCGATGTCAATAGTGTGTGAATGACGAACAACTCTAATTTAAATTATGAACAGAGTTGTCTTGCCTTGTACTGATTCCCTTACCTTTTTAATACTTTTTGTAACTTATTTTCCACGTGATGAAACTTGTAATCGTTGCTGCAGTTGTGCATTATTTAATCACCCTAGTTTGTGTTGTTATTCATTTATTTGTCTTTTAAATAATGTATTGTTTGTTGTCATCGCTATTTGTGGGTTTCAGAAGCTGGAACAGAATCCTCCCAGGACTCAAAGTTTCCGTGACATTATTTTTTCTTTATAGGATCACACTTCGAGGACTATGTTGTGTTGTTTTGTTCTCGTGTCTTTGTTCTAAGAGATCTTTTTAGGCCTGTAACTCAAAGGAAGATGAAGGAGAGACACACAGCCTCTAATTGTAGTTCGGTTGTTGTTATATTCCCCAATACGGTTTTCAAAGTTTAATTGAGGTTCTGTTATATTACTCCTATTGTTCCAACTCACTGACACATGAGTGTATCTGACCCCCTTTCAACCCACTCTCCTCGGGGCTCATGCAACTAGGTTTCCAACGGTATACGCATTATGTGGTGATAGCCTGGGCAACAATCTAGAAATAGGGAGAGAAGGACTACATCTTTGATGCCAGTTTGGACCCTGGATTGTTTTGAACTGGAAAAGCCTTCTTGAGAGATCAACTCTTATTGAGAGGGTGAATTCACTTATTTGAGATGGCCAAAGCATGGACAGAGAACAGAAAGACATTGAGAGATTGAGAGGAAATGATGCTTGGTTGAGCAGAGAGAAGCAGAAGATGAGAGCAGTCTAAGTCAGAGAAGACTCCACTGTAACTGCCCAAAGTCCCCCAAGTCCGGGGTTCAGCGAGTCCTCCCCAAGCCTAGGCCCACCTGTCCCCCAAGTCCTCCCCAAGCTCAGGCACACCAGTCCCCCAAGTCCTCCCCAAGCCAAGGCCCACCAGTCCCCCAAGTCCTCCCCAAGCCCAGGCCCACCAGTCCCCCAAGTCTTCCCCAAGCCCACCTCTTTCCAAGTTTCCAGGTTATCAGTCCCCCCCACTCCCTCACCCTCTTCCCCATTTATTTAACGATAAATTATTGTTTTTGTTCAATTTCTGCTTCTTCCCCAGTTTTCTTTTTTTGAAGGTATTGAAAAAATATCGTCAACACGATACTACGTTTTTCAAACTGTCGATATATTGGCACATTCGAGAATGGAAAAAGTTGTGCGGTATCATTTACCGAAGATTTTGTGATGTATTTTCATTTATTTCATAAGAACATCGAGATGAAGGACTCATTTTATCACAACGCGATAGTCCCAGGAAAAAAGACAATATGTGCAACACCATTCACTTCTCGCCTAGCATGCAAATGGTGAAAAAAATTTCATCCCATCTCGGTTGCCAGTTCTCCTGCCTTATCATCAGGGTCTTCCATTGAGGATCCTGAGACTGTGCCTGAGGCGGAGGAGACTGTATACACCAATATAATCACCACACTGAACTCTGACTCAACCCCCATGCAGGAGAACTTTTATCAAGACAGCAAAGTGAACATACAAAACACGCGGCCCCCAGGGCAACTCAGGAGCGTTCTGCCCTCGGAGCGACAAACACCATAGTCAAACATAACACTCATCCCACCCCCCAATTATCGCGGTTGATGCTCATTTCATCCCCCCAAGCACCCATCGCAAACAAAGAATAACTTCTAAGAAATAAATTAACACAGGATGGGTTGAATGCTGGACGTCGGGATGACGTGCATGTCCAGAGAGGCCAAACCTAGCGACAGACATAACGCCTTAATGATATCCCAGCAAAAAGAGCACACCATGCAGGTAGAGGGACAGACGGTGAAATCCGGAGTCTTTAAAATGCTTTTTAAAAATCGCATTTGTCAGTGTTTGACCTTTTGACCCCACCACACAAGACGGGCACAAAAATGACACTGCTCTTGCACGTTATTGCCATGTGGTGATCATATCTACCAAGTTTGATTAATTTCTGCCCAACCGTTTATAAGGAGATAGCGTTGCGGACGGACAGACAGACACATTGACATACGGAGCCAAATTCAATATCCCCCGTTTTTTTCAGAAAGCGTGGGGATAATAACAGCAACATTCTCATGACAGAACTAGAGAGGTCATAGAACACGTTACCCCATGCAGTGTTTGTGTATATTCTTTATTTAAAATAAAATAATGATTTTAAAGATCATTTTAAAAAAATTCCGAAAGTTTAGTATGATTGAAGCAGTCTTGTACGCCACCCTTAAACAACAACTTATTTAACATGTCCAAGTAATGAAAAACTGGAGGTTCATGGAAGTGCAAAGAAGGCCATTTGTGTTCTGCAGTGTTCAATTATATAATTCAAATTAAATAACATAAAGATTGTAAAAGTCGTATAAAACATTAAGTTTGAAATTTACCACCATTGACACAGTGTCTCTTACACCACTCTATCTAATACATTCCATCAGCTCTTCATGCCTGTTGTGTCCTTTATGACGTTATTAAAAACAGTAAGTTTTCTCTTTGGAATGATTTTCAATTTTGTTTTACTGCCAGACAGGCAGTCAGAGCAAAATATTTATCTCACTCCTCTCTGTGCATGTGCGATCGGGACAAATTCAGAGACGAAGTATATGCTAAACGGAGGGTTCGTTTTCCAATTAATGTTCAGATTTGTGTTCAAAATATAACGTTCAATTGAAATTAAGTTGTTCCTCAATCATAAACTGACGTTGGTGGACAGTCAGTCAGTTAGACAGACAGACGGACAAACGGACATGATCCAATTTCCGTAACCCCGCTTTTCACTTCACGTGTGCTGGGTACTGATGCCAGATGCACTGCATACTGAGCTGATACACCCGTTAAGGATGGGTGACTGGATGTACGGGATTTGATAAGATGGGAGAGTCAAGCAGCAGTGGCAGCAGTAGCTGCAACATTAACCATGGGAGTAACAACAACAACAACAACAACAATAACAACACTCTATGGTCCATCCATCCATGGGGACCATACTATGTGCAGAGCGTTGGTGCTGCCAAAGCAGTCTCCTTGGCTATTGGGCACAATCCTGGATAGGTCGCCACTCCGACACAGTTTTGCAGCAAGCTGGCACTCATTTTACCGACCTCAAAAGGATGACGGGCAGAGTCAACCCCACCTGGTATTAATTCAACATCCCAGTGGGATTTGAACTCAGGATCCAAAGATCCCAAGCCCACCACCCTAACCATTAAGCCAACACGACGCATGCTCTTTGATGATGGTGCCAGAAGCCCCGCCCACCAGAACGCGATGACATCATCAAATATGGTGAACGCTTTGAGAGAAGTGTACTATTGACTGGGCCGAACCGAATGAATGGACTTGGATGTACCTTTGATGCCACAAGCAGAATTGTAAGATTGTCAATTTTGCCTACAAAGTTTCGAATGATGCGTGAAGCCTTGAGAGAGGAGATATGAAACGAAAACAGACAGACAGTCAAACACCGTTCTTTTATCAATACAGAGTATTTGAACCCGATGTACAATTGACGTAAAAAGATTTTTTTTAACATTTTCCTTTTAATTTGTCGTTTTGGCATGTGAAACCAAATTTTTATTTGCTTCACATGGAAAACACTGAGCTATCAAAACATCATAGTTGCATCTCCAGCAGACGAGTACAACTTATTACTTGCAAAATCGAAGATTTTTCAAGTATATCGGTTAGTCGATTTTGTTCGTCTGTCTGTCTGTCTGTCTGTCTGTCTGTCTGTGTGTTTCTCACCTAGTGGTCACAATTTTAAACCGATCTTCACGAAACTTCACCACATGGTAGAGTTTGTCATAAGGAAGAAGCCTATTGTTTTGAGGTCAAAAGGTCAACAACTTTGGTGAGATTTCTAAATTCCTCAATTTTCATCCGATTGACTTGAAATTTGAAGAGCATTTTCATATCAGTTTACTGAATTAAACCACCAATTATTTTGGAGGTCCACATCAGCCAAAAGGTCAACAAAGAACCAATATCTAAAATTGTCAATTTTCATCCAATTCACTTGAAATTTGAAGAGGAGTTGCATATTCGGTCATAAAATTAAACCACCAATTATTTTTGAGTTTCAATTTGTTTTATGGATTTTGCAAGTATCGTGCTCTGCACAACGTCTTCTTCTTGTTAGTTGCAAAATCGAAGATTTTTCAAGTATATTGGTCAGTCGTGTTATTCTGTTTGTCTGTTTGTCACCAAGAGATCACAATTCCAAACCGATCGTCATGAAACTTTACCAAGTTGTAGAGGTAGTCTCAACTGAGAAGCCTATTGATTTTGAGATCAAAGATCAAAGGTCATCTTGAGGTCAAATTTCTGAAATCGTCATTTTTCATCCGATTGACTTGAGATTTGATCAAGATTTGCATATTGCGTCACTGAAATGGGAAACCAACAATTTTTGAGATCAAAAGGTCAAAGGTCATCTCAAGGTCAAACTTCTAAAATCATCAATTTCAATATGAAAAATCATCAATTTTCATCTGATTGACCTGAACTTTGATTAATATTGTGAATTTTAATCTTAATGAAATAGACAATTTGATGTATCCATGGAAACCGTTGGAGAAGGGGGGTGGGGTTTGCAAGTATCTTGCTCTGCATGTTGTCTTTTTTCTTGTTTGATTATTGAACCTTGCATGAATCAATACATTTTATTAATATGAATAGTTTTATGCTCTCACAACATCGAGATTTCTGAATTAACAAATAATCAATCATTTGTTTAAGCTGCCACCATTGCACATAGTATCAAGCGAATGAAAGCACCCTGCCACATTAGCCTTCCCTTCATAGACTTTGACTGGTCGACTGAACAGTTAATCATCGTTTAAAAATGAAACCTCCACCAAATAGAAAAGCTGCCCAACAAAGCAACAAAGCATTTAAGGTTCAAGTCATTGATGGGTACCTGTTTTAGTCGATGGTGGTTTTATTTTTGAACATGTCTCCTCTCAACTACAAGCAAGTGATGTGAGTTAATCGTGATGTCCCATACTTCTCGGACAAGGCAATGATGGCATTCCAAAAAATACGTAAATGTAGTCTTACCTCTGCAGCGGCTTCATCTGCCGTAGTCTGCAATTACATATTAGCATGAAAGTTTTACTTCAAATGGTGTTACATCATCTTTCAGAGCACACACAACACAGCACTTTGTGAATGAATACATTGTTAATATCATAATACTTTAGAACTGAAACACAAGATGAGGTGAGAAAATGATGTGAGCTTAGGAAGGAGTTACAGGGAGTGATGATGAGGATAATGGGGAATGAAGAAAGGGGAAGGGTTTAGGAAAAGGAAAGACAATGAAGAAGTGGAGAGGAAATAAACAATCGATATTTTGTATACTTTGCGAAATTTTATTTAGTATTTTCAGTTTAATTATTCATCCCACAAGTACATATTTAATACTAATTATGTATCAAGAATACCTTGTTTACACAGATTTCAGCTATTCAGTTATTACAAAGTTTTTTTTACAATTGACCTTTACTCAATACATTTATTATTGTTCATTTCATATTAATCATTCCATCCATCCATCCATCCATCCATCAGGACCATACTCTGTACAGAGCATTGGTGCTGCCGAAGCAGTCTAATGGGCTATTGGGCACAATGCTGAAGGGGTCGACACTCCGACACTGGATACTCAAATGGCTCAATCATCCCAGCAAGCTGGTACTCATTTTGCCGACCTCAGAAGGATGACAGGCTGAGTCAACCCCACCATGGTATTAATTCAATAGACGAGCGGGATTTGAACTCAGGACCCTCAGATACCAAGCCTGCCACCTGAACCATTAAGCCAACATGAGGCATACTGGTTTATACCCACTCGTTATCCCACAAAAATCCCATACAGAGTAGAGCGAGCATAGACACCCTCTTCCATAAATTATGAAAATGTACTCGGTTGAGCATTTCTTTATGTTCTTCAACTTTCTCTTCACAATCAATCATTTCATGAAGAAAATGAAGAACAAAAATATATTCTTCTGAGCTCAGAATTTAATTTAGAAGAGGTCAAAGGTTTCTGTTACCTTGGAGGCATGTTGGAGGCATCGAAAGGAACAGAATTATCCATTAGATCAAGAATAAAGTGAACCTCGAATACGTGGAGACAACGAGATGGTAATCATAAAGCACAGAAACATTCCATTACCTGTAAAAATTCGAGTCGAAGAAACCTGTATCGGACCGGCATTGATGTATAGAAGTGAAACTTGCATGGGCAATGTGGATCGAATACGTAGAAAGAATGGAAAGAACACAGATGGGAATGATGCAATGAATGAATGGATTGTCTCTGAAAGAAAGAATTGCAAGCTTCGAGATCAGGACGAGATTAAAATGAATATTAGTGAGTGAAGAAGAACTTGGGAAGAGAAGACTTGGTCAGTATGGTATGGTCATGTCCAATGAAGGTCAGAAGATGAAGCCCAAAAATAATGGAATAAAGCTCGTGGTAGAAGGAAGAAAGCCGAGCAGACATCCAAAAAAGAGAGGAATTGAAACTGTCAAGAAAAATATGGAAGTTTGGGATTGCCACGATACTGATGCTTTGGATAGATCCTCATGCAGTAATGCCATCATTCGATCAACCCCATGAAAAGGGGAAATGGTCCAAAACCTTTGCTCTTGATTTTTTTTTCTTTTTTGGGGAGAGTTATTAGATTTGAGGTATAGACTCCCATTTGTGTTTGTGTTGAATATAGGACTTGTATCCCTTTATTATGATTTAAATGTACAGGTATACATTGTCCTGTTTTTGTGTGCCGCTGTGAGATGGTATTGTGAATTGTAACAGCAAATTTAGGTTAAAGATCTGATGTAAGTGTTCCTCCATGTTTGACATCAGGCAAGGCAAGGTAAGCGGAGATGGGATTGCATTGTGACAATCGTCAACCGGCCATCTTTTGCTTGTACTTGACAACATTGCTTGAGATTTGAGACTTAAGACTTGAGGTCTGATGACATTGCTGAACTAACAGAGTGCAGGATGGATTATATCCTTTGACTGCCAATAATTTTGTCTGTGGGAGTCTTTCAGAGTCTTTAGGAGGTAGACTTCAAAATTCTATCTGAATTATTCACCGATTCCAATTTGTACTGCTTTTAATAAATTTTCATTGATTTTTTGGGAGTCTCGTGAGTGGAGGAGGCCAATGGGCCGACCACGTGCCAATGGGCCGACCAATAGGATCATTGGCATCTCCCACAATGAGGCTGAGTTTTTGGGCCTCACTCTCTCACCTCAGGCAGGTCGTTGGTCTTTCTGTCTTCTACCGTCTCCTCTCCGGTCTCACCCCCGCTGCCCCCCTGCTTTGTCTGTGATATGTCCCCACCATATTTCCGCAGGGTGCTCAACGTCCGCCAGCAACCCCCTTCTCGTAAAACTACCAAAATCACGAATCACTGCTCACCCTTCACTCTTTCATTCCTCTTTTCCGCCTTTGGGGTAAACCCCCTTACTCTCTTCAATCCCATTCTTCCCTCCAGGCCTTCAAAACAGCTGTTCACCACCAACTCTTATCTCCTTCCATCCAAATCCTTGATCTTTTCTACCCCCGTTAATCCACCCGAAACCCACCTCCTTCAAATTCCCTACTTTCCTTCCTGAAAGTCCCTGTTAAGTCCATCTTGTATTCCCCATGTTCCCCACCCCATCCCTCTCACTTCCACAGATCTCCTAATGTCTCTGTTCCCCACTGTTTTGTCTTTCCCACTCCTGCCCCTCTTGTTTCATGCCCCCCCACCCCCTTGCTGTGCGTTGCGTGTTAGCTCTCATACGAGCCTCGACAAGGTATACAAAAAATATATATAAACTTCATCTTATTTTCTCCATCTAATATCTTTACATTAATCTTCTTCCAAGATTCCTCTTCTAACCTCGACACCTATTTTCCCAGTGGCATTTGGCACACACTGTGGAACACGACAGAAGCACATTGAGCTCAATCCGAGAGCCTCGACCCTCCAACCGATGGGGTTCAAATTTGAGTCCCAGTGACATTTGGCACACACTATGGAAGAGGACGTGCAGCCTGAGAACACAAGTTCCTGTCGTTTCAGATTTGATTATACAGAATTCAACCGTGAACACCTTAGAACAAACAGCCATTAGCAAAGCAGATTAAAACAGCACTTCAACAAGCTTTTGTTGGTGGGTTCAGTAGAAGGCAGCATGCGGGGATTTTCGGCATTTACTTATGCTCTAACAGCTACCTGCTCTGAACAATTAAAAATTTTAATGTTAATTTTGACAGAGATGCCACACTGCAGGTATGATATGGTACAGCGCTCTTTTAAATTGTCTGCCTTCTTGCGATGTATCACTGTCTCAGGTCGTGAAGAAGACCCACATCCGAGGTAAGGAGCACAATGAAGAACTGTTGCTGCGAGAGCAACGTCGTCATAAAAGATGGTGTCACTGTTATAATGACGTCACTTCCCCCAACATAAGTGGTTTTGTTTGTCTGAAGTTAAGTCCGGTGTTGTTTGCATGTCTGTGTGATTCGTGTCTGCAGCTCCTCCACGAGCCACAGACTAAAACAATTAGTCTGATTTATTTGAGTTACACGTTCGCCCTGCGTAGACATACCACGTGATGTCGAATATTGCCAAAACTGGGTCTAGTTCAATGTCACTTTTTAATTTTACTGCCAGCACCAAACGGCAGCTTACAGCTGGGTGAATAATCACAGGTCAACAGATGGAAAAAAAATCTATTTGTACTCTGGCCTGGGTTCTTCATGGGTATCTCTTCGCTTTACTGATCCTCACAAAACTAGATCGATTTCAAAAACGAACCACAAACACAATTCCAGGGACGAACTTACAGTTCCACAAACCATCAAGCGGTTCAACTAATTTCCCGGATTACAAACCATACTGACGGGACTTGTACCTACACTGAAAACATTATTTGGTGCTTGGTGTTCGGCAATGGCCCACCGATACCACCGGGATGAAAGCCGCCTCGACGCCATCTTGTTTACTCTTGCAAATGATTAGAATTTCGATGAAGATATATATGTGAAAACCCTTTCACCATAACTAGCTGCATCCGATTGTTGGAACTGAACCCTGTACCTTGAGAACCCTGTACCGTGACATCTCTCGCCGAATGAAAAATTATCTCCTCCAGTCTTTGCTGCAAATCACACCAAATGGTCCGAAGATCCGCTCTCGTGAGTGTAAAGAGCGTCTGCGAGAAATCCACACGTAAGTTGGCTTAAACAAGTCTTTCAACACGATTTGGAAAATGCTGAAAATCGTGCAGTCATGCCAGGAAGCAGTCAGGTTGATGTTGATGAGTCAAAATCTGTGATAAAAGTCAATATTTGGACAGGTGAGAAGGCTACGTCAGACAGACAATGGATGTCTTGCACCTGTGGAGCTCGAATGTGCAGGTTCAGACTCCGGTGAAACAGAATGAGCAAGAAACGACATCACCTCGTTATGGATGAAGCCTCATTACCTTGAAACACCTGATCGCATTCAACGTTCACAGACACTGACGACAGTGAGAAAGGATGGATACCTGCACCTTGTTGTGCACAAACAACGATATATGGTTGATACAAAAACAGTTCAGAGTTACAACTAGCACCTTGTGGATACACTCGTGATGTATTAAGATCAATATTTTCATCCACGTTCTCTTTGTTGATCACATCGTACTCTGGAATCATTGTACAGACAAGCAATGCACATCTTTCACTCTATTCGGGAAGTAATTAAATATATATTTTGTTTTACTCGTTCGACTTACCTGCTCATGAACATCCAGAATACACATTGCTTTGTACTTCTTTTAATCATTGTTTAGATTCCACAATTTGGATCGAGCAATCATCTTGAAAAAGTACCCATCGTCAGGAATTAGCCGACAGGAATCATTTCACATTAAATTAACAATAAACATATCAACTTGATGGACCACTTAAAAACTGGACTGGTGAGAGAAATAATATGGTGACATTGCCTGACCAAGCTTCTAGATACCATCAGATAGACCTGGGGCCTTCAGGTGGCCCCTTCAGTAGTCCTCCAGATCTCAGAGATTAAGCTGTAGCCACCGACTTAAAATAAATAAATGAATGATGAAACCCTGGGCAAGTTCAATCAAAACTCCATCAGTTAGTTGGGCCAGACCATCACTTTGCTCTCAGTGGGTAAATAAGGGGGATTTAAAGGGGATAATATCAAAACTAATGAATAATTGCATTATGACACACACACACACACACACACACACACACACACACACACACACACACACACACACACACACACACACACAATATACAGTATGTAGATTCCATGGAAAACAAATGAGTGCAACCACCATGCAGGTCACTTCATCCTTACCATGCTGATGGCTGTTGTGGGGTCGGAATACTTTTGGTATTACGTTAACGATGTCACCTCGACAAGAGCGAAGATTCCTCTGTCCTGCTCCTTTTATCATGTCGCCCAGGAACCTTAGTCCTTTTATGTCCCTCATCCCTTGGCCCAGGCCATCCTCAGACGCGCCGAAGTCGGCTATGTATAACAGCACCTCCTGGAAGATTGTGTGCCGAGAGCGGGTGAGGTTTCGAGTATCTCTGTAATGTCGTCTCCATGCCAAGGAAGTTGGCAACGAAATGATTGACTGTGGCAGAGGGTTCTTGGTGTTCGTACGTGAGAAGTGAAGCTCCCTCGAAATAAATCACTGACCCATGTAGTGATGAAAAGAGGTCGACAGCCAGCTGTCCAAAGTAGTGATCACCACTGTTGGCATCGAGGGATCTTCCAAGCATTAAAAATCTAAAATCTCTTCTTGGATCATTTAAAGTTGAAATCCTCTGTTTTGTACGAATGTTTCATGGATTGCACTGTAATCGACCAGGTGTATACATATTGCATATGCAAAAATGATGACATTTTTCACCTTCCTCCCCCACCCAAAGTGCGTGGCTCATGTAAATACTTATTATTATTATTTTGGATACAATGTCGAGGTTCATGGAGGAGCTGGAGCACAGAACGGATCAGGACTTAACAGGACAAAAGGAACAGGAGAAAGAGAGTGCGGAAAACGACCAACAGTAAGGATGAGGGACAAAATAGGGGGACACTTGGAGATATAAGGGATGTGGGGAACAATGAGGGGTAGGGGAGGACACACGGAGTGGACAAGATGGATACAGCCGCGAAATCTCAGGAAGGAAAAAAACTGGAAACTTGGGGAGTGCGTTATTGGGGGTAGAAAAGGTCATGGTTTTGGATGGGGGAACTTTATTATTCCTCTCTTCTCATCACAAATTCCTTTCCCTTTTCTCGCCCTTCCTCAGTCCTCCCCAGTTCCTCCACCCTCCCTTTTCTCCCTTCGAACCCCGTCTTTTCTACCTTCTCCCAATCTCTTTATCTCAGTTTACCCGCTTTGTGCATTGTAAAAGTTTATGGTTTGCTAAACTGATTTCAGGAGATGTGGAAACAAGGAGATGTGGGGAGAGGGGGGGAGGGGGTTGAGTGCCCTGTGGTGCCACCATTTGGGTCATCCTTTGAATGCTCACCCTTTAGTTACCTCTCCCAACAAAGGTGAAGGCGGTTGCGTTTTCACCCCTTTCTGGCTATCTGTTTGTGCACAAGATATCTCAAAAAGTTGTGGACAGGTTTGGTGTGTGACAAGGACGAACTGAGTAGATTTTGGTGAAGATCCGGATCCGGATCCGACGACAAGAATTGTTAAAGTGATTCTTCACCATTGAGAGATAGGGCCAAAAATGATATATAGCACGATATCGAAAAAAGTTGTGGATGGATTCCGACGAAACTTGGTGGAGACGTTGGGTGTTTGATAAGGAAAAATTGATTCAATTTTTCTGAAGATCTGGATCCGGATCGGATAATTCTCTCAGTGATTCTTCACAATTGAGAGATCGGGCCAAAAGCGATACATAACACGATATCTAAAAAAGTTGTGGATGGATTCGGACGAAACTTGGTGGACAGGTTGGATGTGTCGCAGGGACGCATTGATTCGATTTTGGTGAAAATCTACATATGGATACGAGAATTATTTTATTTTTTAAGTGATTCTTCACCATTGAGAGATAGGGCCAAAATGATGTATAATATGATATTTCAAAAATGTATTGGTCCCGATATGTTCTGGTGGATCAGGCATTACGTGGCGGAGGTATGCGCTCTACCGAGTGCCCTTCTAGTTATGGACCCGATCATTTGAGAAGATGAATTTTGTTCCCTCTTTTTGAGTGTGGGGAGGCCTTTAAATCTGCAGATATGTGGCAGAACATGGTGTGCGGTGCTGGATGTAGGGAGCACCACCAACGACAACAACTTATGGTGAAACGATGTAACTGTTGTGATTTATTGATATTATAATACGGGCTCGATGTGCTCTAAACTGAGTTCAGAGTGATAATTATTTTCTTGGATATCTCACCCAGGTGCTTCTGCGAACCCCGTGCTCCTCTTCCTTGCTGCACCAATGATATGTGAATGGTTCCTGGGCCCTTGCTGCACCATCCTGGTCCAAGGTCATATCCAAAAATATATGATGTACTCGAAAACGTGGGTTTTCCCTCTTCGCCTGGTATTGTGATGGAGTCGTTCAGCATTTGTCAGTGCTATATGATGTGAAATATTACAGCAAGCCTGGCAGCTAGCACACTGTCTCTGCTATGTGCAGGGCGGACACAAAGTCTTGTCACCCCTTGTAAAAATGGTGACATTGCCCTTTATCATAATAGCAGACAACACTGAAGGGTTCTACAAGTTATACCAGATACATTTACAGTACTCTTTTACTTTGTTACACAATTTACATCAGATGACGCAAGCCTCAAGTGTCCAGTGGATCCGTTTTGCTCCATCATTGTCCTTACAGAGAATCATTTTGCGTCTTGTTCTGGGGGACATTTTCCTGTTAATTTATTTATGGAGTGATCAGATTAAAAGGAAGTCTCACTGCTTGTTTAAGGTCATCAGTGATATTCACTCAATCTGAAAAAAAAGGAAAAGGAAACCGATTAACACTCTGCACACAAAGGCAATGCGACAATTTTTACGAGGTGTGACAAGACGTTGTGGAACGTATCATATAGATCCGTTCCTGTAGTGTAACGAAGCTGGTGTAGTATTCCCTGTAGTATTCCGAAGACATATCACGGTGTTTCCCAGCAATGGAGAAGGTTTTCCTCCAATTATATATCTTGGATCTTGCGATTCCATTGGATGAAAGCTTTCATGGGATTGCATCCTCTGGCTCTAACACTGCAGCTCGGAATGGAAGTGAAGGAATGAGGGAAGGGAGGGAGAGAGTGTCAGGGGATGTAGTGGGTAGAGGGGAGTGGTATGAGTGACATTTGTCCTCTTATAGATACGTTGAGCCTCATGTTGGAGTTCCCTGAATGTTTCCTTTACATACTGACAGTGACGTGATAAGAAGCAGGTGGACAAGATGCCGGCACCATAAACCTCATTAATTAGAGGACATCACACCACGTAATCATTGTTAGTTATCTTTCGTCGTTACTGTGTGCACTATAAGGGATATAATTTGAACTAAATTCAACAACAACGGTTTTATACGATACTTGAGACATCATTCTTGGTGATAAACTTGCTGTACAAAGCGAGCAATTGGAATGTACCCGAGCAATGACAGCCCAGCACACACGGGTTGTTCTCCTTTATAAAATGTTACACCTGTCTCAAAGGTGATGAAAAATGGTGAACGTTCTTGACTGCATACAGGATAACAGGCTTAAACGCTTCTTTTCTGGACTATGTGGTGTTTTGAAAGCAAATAGGCAGTGTGTGTCATGGTGAGCACTTACCATGAATTGAAATATCTGTTTGGAGGACAAAGAAAAAAAACAACAAAATCTCAGCAATCTTGAATCCAGTGATCTGGGATATGGGTGAGTGTGTCGAGCACCAACATTCGTTTTGTATAAACGGCGAGTTGTTGTAAACGGCTTTTAAAGGATGCTGTTTTTGTTGTTGGAGGTGTGGGGGGAGGGAGGGTTACTATGATGCTGTCAAAGGATGTTTCCAGCAAAGTCCAGAATATTCCACACTCTTTGGGAACGAATTCCCGAACAAATAGAACCTGAGACTCCTTACTAATATTTCCACTTTATTTTCATGCACATGTGAGGTGTACCAAAGAACGTGCTTACATGTGGGAATGCCCTTTTGCTTTTATGAGCGAGAGGGAGGGGTAAGGAGAAGGGAAGAGGAGGGTGGGGAGGACAGAAAGTTGGGGTTGTGGGGGGGAGGGGGGAGATCAAAGATCAGACAGAGTTGGATGGGGAGGTTGAGGCTTTGGGGACGGGGGTTTGAGACATTTAGGTTGTGGAAAGGGGGTTGAGTTGTGGTGGGTGGGTGTTTGGAGGGGGTTTAAAGGCTTCTCGTGGGAAGGGGATTGAAGCCTTAGGGTTGATGGGGAGGTTGAAGACTTGGGGTTGGGAGGCGGTGGTTGAGGACTCGGGGTTTCAGAGTGGGGTTGATGACTTGGTGTTTGTGAGGGGGAAACGAGTTGACGACTTGATGTCACATTTTAGATTATGTGGATGTTCTGCAGGCCACTGTTAGTCTCCAAATAATGATAGAAATTCAAACCAATTATTCTTAAAGAAATGTTAACTGATTGAGAAACAAAATATAAAAATCATCACGTCATCAATACACAAACGTATTCATTGAAAGGGAACAGGTGTTTCTGTTCCATCAACATCACAAGGTCTCGTACAACTGAGATGGGGACTCATCACGATGCTTCTTCTTCAAATCCATGTACGAGGACTCCTCTCTCTGTCCCTGTTGGAGAAAACATAAATAACTAGAACGGGCACTCGGTAGAGCGCATACCTTCGCCGCCGCTACTTTTTTCCAGGCACATTTGAAAAACGTCATTTAAAAACGTCCATGACATCACAACCATCAGTCCGATTGACGTCAAATTTGGTGTTAGATGTCATTGAGGGCAGTCCAACAAAATGGAATGATAAACACTGAAAAAAATCGAAAGTTTAAAAATGACGTCATCTTGTGACGTCATTTTGACGCACTTCCAATGACGTCACTACCAATCGCGGACTACCATCCTGAAAGCGCTTATTTCACGGAACATTTTAACGTTGGTTTCATGTCAATAGCTCTATTTGATCTGAAGTTATGCCTACAAGTATATTTTGACCTTGAGTGTGACCTTGACCTTGACCATAGAGTTAATTTGCAAAACCTGTTCATAAGTAAGCAGATATTTTGGTACTGATCATAATGCCTGGATTTGGGACAATTTCATTTACAAATTACATAGATATTTGAATATAAAATATTAGGACATTTTAGCCACAATTGAAAAGCGTGATGTTCAAACGTCAATGACGTCATAACGGTCAGTCCGAACGACGTCAAATTTGGTGTGTGACGTCCTTAAGGTAAGTCCTACAAAACGGTATGATCAAAACTGATGAGCTCGAAAATTGAAAATTTACGTCATCTTGTGACGTCATTTTGACGCACTTCCAATGACGTCACGTCAAATCTGACACCACGAACCCGAAAGGTATTTCGTCATGGAACAATATGGCGTTGGTTGCATGTCGATAGCTGTCGGAAGTTATGCTCAAAAGTTTGTTTTTGACCTTTTCATGACCTTGACCTTTGACCCGATCGCTCCCAAAATCTAATCAAATCGTCCTTGGATAATCACGAATCATCCCACCAATTTTCATACAATTCAGTTTAATACTTACTGAGTTATGCGAATAACAAACAAACACACATATTCACAAATAAATAAATACACAGCGACCAAAACATAACCTTTCGCAGAATGCGAAGGTAATCAATGGTTACTGTACAGGTGACGAAATGAAATCACCATGCAGTCACATGACAATCTCCACAAAGTAGAATGTTGGTTGTATTCAATATTTATGAAATTACAATTCGTTATGATGATCCATCCATAATAATAAGTGTGTGTGTGTGTGTGTGTGTGTGTGTGTGTGTGTGTGTGTGTGTGTGTGTGTGTGTGTATCAGTGTGTGTGTGTGTCAGTGTGTGTCTCCTCAATAACTCCAAAACCATGAAACCAAGCAGCCTGAAACTTTGCATGCATACTTATGGAACTCCAAGGAAGTGCAAGAGTGAAAATTGGATGTTTGGGTTAATTAAAACACCCCTTTTGAAGATAAATTACAGCCTTATTTAATTATATCCTTCATCAAGGCATCACCTTTGGTCAGCCCCTTTGTCACCCTGCTCTCCATCGATCGGGTCTTAATTCGCCAGTTTTGGGGGCCTGCTCAATAATGCCTTGACTTGGAACAGGCCACAATGGTTTCTTAATGATAACGTGCTCAAAAATTTTTTTTCTTTCACTTTCCTCACTCATATCATCGAATGCCTGATCCTCATACCTATGAACCACTGTGTCCATCACAATGCTTATGAACGGCCAGAGACGCCAGTGTTTGTGGTTTTATTTAATTTCTGCATATGCATTAACCTCTAGAATATCTTATCCTGAAACTAATTTCAAAATCTAAACTGTGGAATTGACCTCAGCAGCAGTTCTGACTGCTAAAACAAAGTGTTCATTTGTCCAATTCGGGCATTATTTGACATTCCGGGAATCTCCCAGTGTCCGTGGCTTTATTTCATTTCTGCACATGACGTAAGCTCCAAAATTTCATTACCTGAACCAAATTTCAAAATTTGAACTGAGAAATTGACCTTCACAGCAGTTCCAACTGCTACAAAAAAGTGTTCATTTGTCTAATTCAGACATTGTTTGACATTCAGGGCATCTCCGGGTCATGTTTGTTATAACCGATCACAAATCGCTTGCCAAGCCAGCGCGGTCATATTAAAACCTTGTCTCTGGAATGTCAAACAATGTGTGATTTGGACAAATGACCATTTTTTTTAGCAGACAGAAATGCTGCTAAGTTCGATTCTACAGTTTGAAATTTTAAATTTGCCTTCGGTGAAGATATTCTGCAGCTTATCGCATTGCCGCTGTCATGCTTATAAACATCCAGAGAGTTGTATTCACACATTATCACAGGTGTCTGGAAGGTGGTTGTGTGTGGATGGTGGTTGTCTCCAGACGGTGATTGTCTCCGGACATATCTGGACGGTGTTTGTCTCTGTACGTGTCCAGGCAATGTTTGTCTCCGGACTTGTCTTGGCAGTGTTTGAATCCAGACATGTCCGGATGGTGGTTGTCTCCGGATGTGTCTGGATGGTGTTTGTCTCTGGACGTGTCGGGCAGTGTTTGTCTCCGGACTTGTCTTGGCAGTGTTTGAATCCAGACATGTCCGGATGGTGTTTGTCTCTGGACGTGTCGGGCAGTGTTTGTATCCGGACTTGTTCGGGTGGTTTTTGTATCCGGAAATGTCCGAGCGGTGGTTGTCTCTGTACGTGTCCGGGCTGTGGTTGTTTCTGGACATATCTGGGTGGTGGTTATCTCCGGATGTGTTTGGGTGGTGGTTATCTCCAGATGTGTCTGGACAGTGTTTATAGTATGACTGGTAGAAAATGGATTTCAGATATTATTTTGTTTCCATCTGTTGGGGAAATTATTACTCTCGAGACAAGAAACCTTTGCCTCAGTCTGAGTAGGTCAAAGTGTTTGTGTTTTTCCTCTACTGTTCTACTATTTAGTTGTTAAGGCCTACCACCTACTTATAATCTTGTCTTTCTTTGACACTTTGGACATTGCTTGGGTTTTCTGAAAGTACAAGGTGACCGGGCTGATAAGCTGTGCATTCTGTTCTTGCGATCAAAAGCCCTCTCTGCTTATAAAATGGAATGGATATATGGGGAGGGGGAGGATGATCTGAGGGACAGCAAATAAATGGTACAGAAGAAAGAACTCCTTGTGGACATTGATTATTACTGGACTTCTGTGGTTTATTTTATCCCGATACATGCAACACTGTGTCGGCTAGACGTTGAATCCTCGAGGAGGTCAAGATCCCTCAACAATCTAAAGAATCCTTTCGATCACGACGCGGTTCGAGGGTAGAAATCCACGTCACATCTTCACCGTTATTCAATGGAGAATAATTTTGATGAGAGTATGAATCGTAATTAATGCTCCACTGCAAGCTTGCCTTCCCTTCCACTCACCTCCCGCTTCCACTCACCTCACGATTCCACTCACTTCACAAACCCCCTCTGCCCTCCATTCCAATACAATTCTCTGGATGTTTGTCAGCATTACAGCTGAAATCTAATAATCTCTAGAATCTCTTAACGTGAACCGAATTTCAAAATTTAAACTGTGGAATTGACCTTAGCAGCATTAAATACATTTTCATGCACATGAGAGTTGTACCAAAGAACATGCTGACATGTGGGACATTTGATGTTAACCGGAATAGATTGGGAGACAGCCACTGCCTGGACATGTCTGACTGCTGAAAAATAGTCTTCATTTGTCCAATTCAGACAAATTTGATACGCCGGTTGTCTCAGGACGTCCCCGGATGGTGTTTGGTATGACCAAGCCAACAGTTCCTTATCAACAGTTTTTTTGGAGTGCCTGATTGAGTGCTTAATCGTGGTGGGGGGAATCGATTCCAAAGTTCTCATTACAACCATGAAATCGAAAAGAATCAGGTAGTGAACCAGAATCGATGATTCCGAGTAATTCCTACTTCGTAAAAATAAGCCTTTTTTTCTGGGAATTTTTTTCTCATCCCTGTTGGGCATGTTCCAGTTACACATGGCCTGGTAATCTCTCATTGAAAATAAACATGCCCCTGGGAAATGTCATTTGCAATGTAGCAGAAAAAGCAAGTCACTTGAAAACTAAACATGCCCCAAGGACATGTTCCTTTTAAATGAATCGCAAGGCATTTGGAGTTGGCCGGTAAAGTGTGTTTGTTTTGCTGATGGACGGGCAGGCAATACATTGATTGATAAAGTTTTGACAACATGCCATTCAAAAAGGTCCAGAAGTATAGTTTGGAACTATTTCAGGAAGGTGAAAGAGGACAGTCCGAAAGTTGCATGCTCACTTTGTTCAACAGACATTGCTGATTGCTCATCACTGTAATACTGTTGCGGGCCGGATATCGGCTGCGAGCACGACCGCTAGGTGGAGCAGTAGGGTCGACTCTACCGAACACCCGGAATCTAGATCGTACCTTTCGGAAAACTCCGACAGGTACGGGTCCCTTACAGGACCGTGAATCGTCAATAATTCCACCACGTGGGACAGGGTTATTTGCCAAACTTCAAAATACCTAGAGACCCACGTGGCGAGCTACCGAGTATTCACACCCTCAACGGGACTCGAACGGGACGAGTCGTTTCCATGCGTAACCCGAGCGGATGGTTACCGATGTCCCGTCGGTCCAAACGTACATTTACAGCAGCAACGGCCTTTCTAATCACCCAACACGCTAACACAACATGTTAAACCAATGAAATAAACACAAAAACGAGCTGATACATTTAACACATGGATATGTATTTACAATAGGTGGGGAAGGAACACATAAGAGCAGAGTTGAACGGACTATAAAGCAAGGTAAATAATGTACAGCGAAAGCACTTATCCAATTCCTACTTAAAGATGGGCCCACAGATAGACGCACACCCAAAAGAAACGGACTCAAATGGTCTTTATTATCCCTTCGGCTCGGAGGGAAGTCGAGTTGAGGGACGAGAATGTGGCAGCCTACCTGGCCGCGAGCGCTCGGCTAGGCGTCCATCCTCTCCCGGAGCTCCGGTCGCCAGAATACAGAACAGGGCAGCCAGACGCAGACCATGCCGGTGATGAGATGAGCCGAGAAGCAGAGCACACCAGCGATGAGATCAGAAGCGTCGAGCAATGCGTTCCGTGCTGAAGCAGACCACGCGCTCGAGCTGACGGAGAACCAGACTCCAACGACAGGACGAGATTAGAGCAGACGCCAGTGACAGGATGAGATTACAGCAGACGCCGGTGACAGGACGAGATTAATCTCCCCCGTTCATCCAAAATCACCAACCTTTTCCTCTCGGAGGGAGGGGCCTCTTCTCCTGACCACTCGCCTCTAGATTGGCCAGAACCATCACGCGATTCCCTGGCCACCCTCCATTGGACAGACGCACGGTAGGCGGGGCAACTCCCACCCTTCTGGGCAGAGTCCCGAGCGGAAGCATTTGTGGCTCTGCCCACCTCCTCACCTCTGGCCGCGTGCTTAATGGCAATCGTGTTGAGTCGGAAACGGGGAGGGTGACATGCCTGCTCCTTGCCGATTGGCTAAGGAGGGACGCCATGCCTATGTTAGGCGCCGCCCACACGCGTGCTTGCTGGTGAGCACATGAAGGATACCCGCGAGCATAGCGTTGTCGTGTGAAAGTGAAGATGGTGTTGTTGTTGTTATAAGTGTAAAAATCCTATCTATAAAAATAACTCACAGTGCATGTACATTTAATTACCCATTAAACAAGGGAAAGGGAGCTATCTATCCACATTTACTTATCGAAATAACTGAGCTATGGGGACCGGAATGTCTGTGTGCACAAGGCTTCCAAATTCGTAACAATACATCCAACATATGAAAACATTTGAAAAAGAAACAACAGAGAGAGGATCTATTCGTGACGGTTGAGAATGCGCATTCAAAGAAACCAAGGCCTGCAACAGCAACAAGTTTACTTTCCCAATTGACGAATGAAAGCATTTTCGCCCCAGTAATGCCCCATTACACTGCCTTACCTTCCTCTCACACTCCCTTCCCTCTCCTCCATTCACGCTGCCCTCCCGCTCCCTTCATATGTTGCCTTCCCTTTGCCTCGTGCTGCCTCTCCCTCCCCTCACATTGCCTTCCCTTCCCCTCCCTTCATGATGCCTTCCCTTTCCGCTCCCCCCATGTTGTTTTCACTTCACCTCCCCTGGCATTGCCTTCCTTTCCCCTCCCCTCCCCTCACGTTGCCTTCCCTTCCCCCATACCTCCTTATTCCCCTCTCCTTCCTCATTACCCCACCTCTCCTCGCTCTCCCATCCTCCTTTCTGTTTCCCCCTTCCCCTCTCTCTCTCTCTCCCACCCCTGTCTCCCTCCCCATTCATGCCCCCCCTCCCCCACCCCTCTTCGTATTCCTGTCAGCGAAGCATCAGGTGGTATTTACTCATATATATATATATATATATATATATATATATATATATATATATATATATACTGTTAGAGGATGTTTCCACATATACTGTTCGAGAAAGTTGGGGGCTGGCAGGATGACTGAGAGGTATGCACATTCGCATCGAACCAGACTACCCTGGGTGTGAATCCCAACCCAGCTTTCGGCTGTCATCCCGGTTTTTCACAGGTGGGATAAGCATGGTAGTGACTTAATGGTTAAGGTGGCTAGGTTAAGATCTTCGGGCTTTAACTGTTAAGTGTGAGCACTCTCCTGCCGATGAAAAAAACAGCAGGTGGGTTTACACAGCCTGCCACCATTCCGAGGTCGGAAAAGTGAGTACCAGCTTACTGGTAACAGAGGCACTGTTACCCAAAAAATGATGCAACCAGCAGCCACATGCTGCATTCGAAACAACAAGTCGGGTGATCCATCACTATGTGTGATGTCCCTCGGATGGAAGTCAACGTGGTCGGCCCATCTGACGGCATTAGCTGGTGGACGTTAAATATCCGATGGTGTCCTTCATGAAAAGTCGGTGAGCTATCACCAGCATCATTAAATATTTCCAAATTGCTGCCCTAATCGCTTTGGATTCGGTACTTGCTCCAAAAAAAAAAACGGGAACCTGTCCTCTTGTTGGGTTTAAGTGTTGTACTTATCGCTCAGCCAAATCAAAATACATTCTAGAAGAAAGAAGTAGCTGACTTTCATAATTATTGTACAGATGATGGAATCTTTTTCTTGACTCGAAGGGATTTTTGAAGGATTGGTGAAAATAATTATTGATTGCAAATTGGAACCCTGATAAATACCGCTGCCCTTTCTACATGGAAATAGCAAATGAGATGAATGTTTTTGAGTGTACATACAACTGAGATTTCTGTATATTATAGCATGTCGTTTAGGTGCGAAAAACAAGGAAAGGAAAGGGATAAAATGTTGATATCACATGTAATTCAAGTTAAATGCTTCTATAAGAACGTTTGTCAGTGTTATTGAAATACATGAGCCCATGACATTTATTTATTGGCATGTTTAATCGATGCTTAACCTTGATTTTGTTTGTTTTGGAGTGTTAAGAGCAGTTGAATGAAGCTTTGGAAGAACTTCCAATGAAAGATTGAACAATGGGGAGAACCAAGATTTGGGTGATTGGGCATTCAACACGTGATCATGACACTACCCCCTTCCTGAGGAGATAAGATGAGCATGTTAAATAAAGAAGAAACAAAAAAAAAGAAAAACTCACTGAAGAGACGGTGGGACAAGTCAAACCACAGCAAGGCAAAGACTTGACGTTGCCGTTGCATGGTGTCTGCCTGGAGGAATGTCCTCAACCACTCTCGCAAATTGTTGCTCTGCAGATACATCGTGAAATTGCCGTGGTTGCACTATGCACAACGAAGGCCCTGAAGGTCCACACGGCGAGTCTTCTGCAACATGTGTTCAATGGTGCGGGTGGGACTCGTGCAGCCATAGCGGCTACCTCCAACGTGCACAGCTCGCTTGGTGAATCAAACCTGATTGCACAAACTGCTGCTACAAGGCCCCAAACTCTGCTGGGGCTGGATCTCTGGGTCACCTCTCGAGTCCTTTTCATCTCCTTCAACCCAGTTTCGAACCCAAGTTTGTACCTGCCAAGATCTACCTTCTCTGCAGCTCAAGGAGTGACTCGACTGTATTTCCTGTTGGGTGCTGCTCTATCTACACCCTGACCTGCTTATCTGCTGGCCTCAGGTAGCATGTCTTTTCAATTTGTGACACCTGCTGATGAACAGGCCATGAATTAAATGGAAACGCACTCACTAACCTGGCTGGGACACTATTGAAATGGTCATCATCCAGCATTTAGGCCATTGGCGAGATAGGGCCACCGTGCACCCCCCCACCCCCCACCTCCCAACAAAACTATGTTTTTTTTGAAGTGTCTGGATATGCTGAATACAAATTTGAATGTTAACATTTAAAATATTGGGATGCACTACCTGTTTTAGCTTCATGAAAAGGGTTACCCTCAAAAATGAATTTTCATCATTTGTGCCAAAAGCGATTTCCGTACCCAATCAGAATGGCTTCGAGATGACCCATTACACTGTCAGACTACACATAATATGGCTTATATGAAACATAATCTCATGCTGGTTCCATGTATGTGTCTAAAATTAATATATCCAAGAGCTTATATAACATGTTGAGTGCATGTACTGTATCGTCTTATTAACCGTTCATTACTGTGTTGTGGAAGTTTCAATAAATCTTATTTTTAAGACATTTTTTTTTCTTCTGCTAAATAGTCCAGAATAAGAATCTGACTTAATTTGTTATCCATATATATAGTATCCAAATACAATTTAATCCAGATAACATGAACACACATGATGTTATCACACTAAAAACAACAGAACGGTATTCACAAAATCAAAAGTAGGGTTGGGTTTTAAAAATAAAATTGCTGAGAACATTATTCATGTTAATATCACTGATATATTCTTTCCCACTCTAAATAATATAGTAATGTATTTTACAATACATATAAATGTGCTACATTCATACTTATTTCCCAAATTCTGATTACAAACAATGATTGAAACCAACATTATATTTACATATAGTAGGTAATAACAGTCTGTAACATTGTTCCTTTTACCAAGCGATAACACAGTATATCTTTCATATACATATTTCAAGATATTTCTGTTGATATATTATCATGATCAATACAGTTTCATTGTATTCATCAGGTAAGTACCAATATCATGAGATTTTACTGTCATCATTTCAATCAATGTCAACAGCTAATGGTTCAGCTATGTTCTACAATCTTGGTCAGACTCTGAGCTGTCACCAGTGTGGATTGAGACCATTCCATTGAGGTTGTTCAGTAACTGGTCAAAATTATCAAATTCAGAGTGGAAAATGGAAGGGGCCCCTGGTGATCGAATGATTTGCATTGACAGCAGACTTGATGTTTCAGCAACAGCCTGTGCAAGGGCAGTTTCCAACTCTAGTGAGAATGAGTAGTTTTCTGAGTGTCCCATTCAGTTCAGCAAGGTTATCAATTTTTCGCTCCTGAAAAGGTGACGAAGTGTCATATATATGAGCATATGCTTCGGGAGTTTCCATTCCCCATTCGATGCTGCACGACAAATATCTTGCCCAATTGAATTCACGAGCCTGTGCACTTTTGACGTGTGAGGAGTTGGTTTGCCTGATATCAGGTCATTCAATTTTTTTTCCAATTGTGATGGAATTACAGCTGTCATGTTTCCAAGGTCCTGGGCAGATGGAGGCCATTTCAAGTCGTCAGCTTTTGCGAAGCTCTCCAGAATCACTTGACGTAGGTAATTTCCAACATCCTGGATCATGTCCCAAGAACCAAGTTCACATGCACATCAAACTGTCACTAATGTCACGGTGAGAGCTGTAGACATTGTAAGACTGGAAGTTGCCTCTTCTGTTTAGTGTGCAGAAGGCCAGTCTGTCCTTGTAGTTGTCATGTTTCTCCAGCTTAGCTTTGAGGTTTTCTCCACGAAATTTGGGATTGGGGAAGTTGGTGCATTTCAGGTGAGAGATATAAATTTCACTTAGCTCTGACAGTTTCATCATATTCTTGCTGATGATGATATCCCTGTCGATTACTTGGCATACAGCACCAAATGCCTCACTGTGTGCCTCTGCTAGTTTGATTTGTTGCTCCTTGTCTTCTATGCTTGTACTTCTCCATTTGTTTGTATTGGACTCTGCAGGATTTGTGGTATTTAGCTTCTGTAGCAAACAAATCATGGCCTCTAATTCTGATCAGCAACTTCTCATCTAATTTGTCCTCAGCAGTTTTGAGCACCGTTCTCCATCCATCAAACTCAAACTGACTTGAACCTTCAGTAGTCCATGTCCCTTTGACTTTCACTTTCTTCCGTTCCATCGAGTGGCAAAATATACAATCGGGTGAGAATAGTACCTTGTCACCAGCTGAGCCCCTCCGACTTAACTTGGAACATGATGGTTCAGATTGGTCATAATCACTGGAAATTCGATTGAGATTCATAGTGAATCTTTGGTAACATTCTCTGTGATATCCATCACCTTCAGTAATGGTGTCTGGTATGAGGTCACAGGTAGCAGTCATTCGGTGAACAGATTCTAATGGCTGAGACAGTCTCCTGTCACGTATGTCCTTCAACCTGGCAAGTCTTTCATCGAATTCTACACTTATTGATAATGCCACGAGAGGTCCATACTGAAACCCAGGGATGTGTATGATGCACCTGAACTTTGGTCTTGTCCCTTGGCTTCCACTGCCACCATCCTTCGGGCGTTTGGTTGGGGGCCTTCTTTCTCTTGACGTTCTGATGAGTGCATTGGGTCAGATCACTTTGCATGGTTGCACTCAGCCTCTGTGAACCTGCAAATAAATAAGAAAGCCAACATAAAAAAATTTAAAATGTCATATCTGTGATTAAATTTAAAATTGAGAGTTATTTTGCTATTCATAATTGACTTAAGTGATTGTCTTTGACCTAAAAGAGAAAACAACTACATATTTGGTGTTAATAACAAAATAAATGAATTGTATCTTAACTAACCTGTTGGCTTCAATGTAAATGATGGGAATAATTCTTAAGTAATCTGCAAATGAATATTTGTTGTTGAAGTTCCTTGAGGGGGAGGTGTCTGTACGTCTGCTCTAATGGCCATATTCTGCACATTAAAAATATAATTATGTGGAGGAAAAAAATTCACACAATACCAATTTCAATATGGATATCTTTGTTCATGAGAAATCAAGCTTTCTCTTCAGCACCGTCATTTCTGTGTTAGGTATTGACCTCGATGGAGGCTCTGGTCATAGTTAATAAACACAATGAGATTAACCATATGCAATTTAGGATGTGATAACATTGCGGCTATCCAAGATATTGGACCCATTTTGGCATCAAGTCGAATGCAGTTGGCATTGGCATGTCACCTCATGGTTAATTAGCAGGATATATAACAAGAAACAGGATAAAATAAGCTTTATTGAAAACTCTACAACACAGTAATGGGCAGTTAATAAGACGATACAGTACATGTACTCAACATATTATATAAGCTCTTGGATATATTAATTTTAGACACATACATGGAACCAGCATGAGATTATGTTTCATATAAGCCATAATATGTGTAGTCTGACAGTGTAATGGGTCGTCTGGAAGTCATTCTGATTGGGTGCGGAAATCGCTTTTGGCACGTATGACGAAAATTCATTTTTGAGGGTACCCCTTTTCATGAGGTTAAAACAGGTAGTGCATCCCAATATTTTCAATGTTTACATTCAAATTCGTATTCAGCATATCCACACACTTCAAAAAAACATAGTTTTGTTGGGATGTTGGGGGGGTGCACGGTGGCCCTATGCCCCTATCTAACCCATGGCCTAATTCTTCTCCTATGAGCACTCGCTGCCATTGTTGATTGAACTTGTGTAACAGATATCTTTTCTCCTCTAGGAACGGGGTATGGTGATAATGTGTAATATAATTGTTCAAATTTTCCTGATGTAGAGAAAAGGGGGGAATGTGGAAGAAAAATAATTATATTCATGTACTTTGAATTATAATTGTTGCTGGTGCTTTATAAATTCAATTTTTATGCTATAGTTGAATTGACTCTCAGTTATGTTTCCCTTTACCCAAGAGTCTTTTGACCTAAATATTGATAAAAGGAATGTCTGACTATGAAACAGGGTGACCTGGTTGATAACACTGCAACTTTTGCCATCATTCTCTCTTTCACGCAGTGGACACATATTGCAGTTTGAGTCCTTTTGCCTAATGCTAATCAGCTAACCCTGTAGTTGAGTTGCCAAATGTCTCCCTCCCATTCTTTGGAATGTCAGGTTGTGTATAAGAAGAATTGCTTCGGGCTTTTGTTTCAGTGAAGTCCATTTGAATGCTTCAGTAAAGCATTCAATGTTCTTCCTCCGTATATACGAAATTAAAGATTCCCCTTTGGTGTGTTGATCCAACATGTGGAAATTGAGTTATTTTCTACGACATTATGATCAAACAATCTTTACTTCATATTGTTATGATACATCTTATGATAAAACAATCTTTACTTGGTATTGTTATGATGCATCTTATGATAAAACAATCTTTACTTGGTATTGTTATGATACATCTTATGATAAAACAATCTTTACTAAGTATTGTTATGATACTTCTTATGATAAAACAATCTTTACTTGGTATTGTTATGGAAACGTTTGCAGAGCAATGCACCTTGTACAAATGGTTGCTGTGGAAAATGCATTGACCATGCATATGTAGTTGTTTTCACTTCAATTTAATATGTCTTCTTCTTCTTCTTCTTCTTTCGGCTGCTCCCGTAAGAGGTCGCCACAGCGGATCATCCATCTCCATTTCGCTCTATCCTCCACATCTTCCATTGACACTCCAACCACCCGCATGTCCACCCTCACCACATCCATGAACCTCTTCTTTGGCCTTCCTCTTCTCCTCCTACCTGGCAGCTCCATCCTCAGCATCCTTCTCCCGATATACTCCGCTTCCCTCCTGTGCACATTTCCAAACCATCTCAATCTCGCCTCTCTCACTTTGTCTGCAAACCGTCCTACCTCCGCTGTCCCTCTAATATACTCATTCCTTATCCTGTCCATCCTCGTCACTCCCAACGAGAATCGCAGCATCTTTAACTCTGCCATCTCCAGCTCCGCTTCCTGTCTTTTTGTCAGCGCCATCGCCTCCAAACCATACAACATAGCTGGTCTCACGACCATCTTATATACTTTCCCCTTCACTCTTGCAGCTACCTTTCTGTCAGAAATCACTCCTGCAACTCTTCTCCACCCACTCCATCCTGCCTGCACTCTCTTTTTCACTTCTCTCCCACACTCTCCGTTACTTTGGACAGTTGATCCCAAGTATTTAAACCCATCCACCTTCCCCGCTTCAAGTCCTTGCAAACGCACCATACCACCACCCTCCCTCTCGTTTACGCACACGTACTCCGTCTTACTCGTACTGACTATCATTCCCCTTCTCTCCAGTGCGTACCTCCACCTCTCGAGGCTCACCTCAGCCTGCTCCCTACTCTCCCTACAGACCATCACCATTGCAAACAGGAAAGGGCTCAGAGTCGATCCTTGGTGCAATCCCACTTTTACCTTAAACCAGTCCGTCATTCCTACCGCACACCTCACCGCTGTCACACTGTCCTCATACATATCCTGCACGATCCTCACATACTTCTCCACTACTCCCGACTTCCTCAGACAATACCACAACTCCTCTCTTGGCACCCTATCGTAAGCTTTCTCTAAATCCACAAACACACAATGTAACTCTTTCTGGCCTTCCCTATACTTCTCCATCAACATTCTCAAAGCAAACATTGCATCAGTGGTGCTCTTTCCTGGCATAAACCCATATTGCTGCTCACAAATCATCACCTCTCCTCTCAACCGAGCTTCCACTACTCTTTCCCACAACTTCATGGTGTGGCTTAACAACTTTATCCCTCTGTAATTACCACAGCTCTGCACATCACCCTTGTTCTTGAAAATCGGAACCAGTACACTTAATCTCCACTCCTCCGGCATCCTCTCACTTTCCAAGATTTTATTAAACAATCTGGTTAAAAAGCCTACTGCCTTTTCTCCTAAACACTTCCATGCCTCCACTGGTATATCATCTGGGCCAACCGCCTTTCCACTCTTCATCTTCTTCATAGCAGTCCTCACTTCATCCTCACTGATCCACCCCACTTCCTCATTCAATATCTCCACCTCTTCCAACCTTCTCTCTCTCATTTTCTTCATTCATCGGCTCCTCAAAGTACTCCATCCACCTTCTCAACACACTCTCCTCGCTTGTCAGCACATTCCCATTTGCATCCTTTATCACCCTAACCTGCAGCCCATCCCTCCCAGCTCGGTCCCTCTGTCTTACAAACCTGCATAAATCCTTTTCCCCTTCTTTTGTATCCAACTTCTCATACAGCTCGCCATATGCCTTTTCCTTAGCCTTTGCCACCTCTCTCTTTGCCTTTCGCCGCCACTCCTTGTACTCCTGCCTACTTTCTTCATCTCTCTGACTATCCCACTTCTTTTTCGCCAACCCCTTCTTCCTTATACTTTCCTGTACTTCCTCGTTCCACCACTAAGTCTCCTTATCTTCCTTCCTCTGTCCAAATGTCACACCAAGTACCTTCCTAGCTATCTCCCTCACCACTTCTGCTGTAGTTGCCCAATCATCCCACCCATCTTTACCACCATCCAACACCTGCCTCGCCTCCCCTAAATTCCACGCAATAGTCTTCCTCCTTCAGCTTCCACCATCTGGTCCTTGGTTCAGCCCTCACTCTCTTCCTCAACCTCACCTCCAAAATCATCCTACAGACCACCAATCGATGCTGTCGAGCTACACCCTCCCCTGCCACCACCTCACAGTCTCTAATCTCTTTCAGATTGCATCTCCTGCTTAAGATGTAATCCACCTGTGTGCACTTTCCTCCACTCTTGTATGTCACCCTGTGTTCCTCCTTCTTCTTGAAATACGTGTTTACCACTGCCATTTCCATTCTTTTTGCAAACTCGACCACCATTTGCCCTTCCACATTTCTCTTGTTGAGACCGTACCTACCCATCACCTCCTCATCCTCTTTATTCCCTTCCCCAACATGCCCATTGAAATCTGCTCCAATCACCACTCTTTCATCCTTGGCTACACTCTCCACCACTTCATCTAACTCACTCCAGAAATCTTCTTTATACTCCATCTCACACCCCATATGTGGGGCATATGCACTGATGACATTCATCATCACCCCTTCAATTTCCAACTTCACACTCATCACTCGGTCTGGCACTCTCCTCACCTCCAATACCCTCTTGACATAATCCCCTGATTACCCTGAAGGAGGATTGATTACCCCTGAAGGAGGATTATGTATTTACATGTAAATTAATATGTATTTACATGTAAATTCAGTCTTTACAGAAACTTCAGTGATGTAAATCTCTGCCAATTGAAGACAGTTAACCAACAAACGATTTGTGAGGGTTAGACGGCCACAAATCGTCCACCAGACGGCGGTCTCCTTGGGTTAACCTGAGGCGGTCCCTTCGGGTGGGTGCCTGGAATGTCCTATCCCTAAGAGAGGATGATCACCTGTCTCTGTTATCATCTGAGCTCAAGCGTTTGGACATCGGGATTGCAGCTCTCTCTGAGGTTCGGAGACCGGATTGCGGCGAGATAATGGTGGGTGGTTACACCTACTATTGGTCTGGTCGCTCTGATGGTTACCATACCCAAGGAGTTGCTGTAGCTGTGTCCAATAAGCTGACCCCAATGATAATTGAGGTAACACCGGTCAACGAGCGTATTATGAGATTAAGGATTCGTCACTCCTTAGGTGTCATTTCCCTGGTCTCTGTTTATGCTCCAACTGAGGCGAGTGATCTCACCGTGAAGGATGCATTCTACGCCACACTCGAGTCTGGTTGATCAGTACCCCAGACGAGATACACTTCTAGTCTTGGGGGATTTCAATGCATCGACTGGAACTGATAGGGATGGTTATGAGGTGTGTGTTGGTCCCCATGGGTCAGGAACTATGAACCAGAATAGCACTAAGTTCCTTGACTTTGCAAGAAGTCATGGACTTAGGGTGGCTGGTTCATGGTTTCAGCGCCCACAAGCTCATCGCTGGACTTGGTATTCCAATGCTGGCAGTGTGGCAAAGGAGATTGACCATGTCCTCATTGACGGTCATTGGAGGATGATCCAGAACTGCAGGGTCTACCGGAGTGCTCAGTTCCTCAATACTGACCACAGGCTTGTTGTAGCAACTCTAAAGCTGCACCTTAAATCCTGGAGAATGGTACCATCCCAGCCTAGGCTGGATGTTGCCAAGCTCAGGGATGAGAGAGTAGCTGAGGAGTTTGTGAACAGGCTGAGTGGACACTTGGGGGGTCTGGGTGCTTTGGGGGGTCCTGAAGAGTTGTGGAGCGCCTTCAAGACCACCATCCTTGATGTTGCCGGTGGATGCCTTGGAACTCACCACAGGGCAAAGAAGAATTTTGTCTCTCAAGGGACACTGGATACCATTGACCAGAGTCGCAGGGCCAGGCTGAATGGCAGAGCTGAGCTGTTCAGGGAGCTGAGGCGTAAAACTGTATGTGCACTGAGGGTGGACAAGGAGGCCTATGTGCGAGGAATCTGTGAGGGGGTAGAGCATCACCTGTGGACAGGTGATTCTCGTCCCGCTTACAGGGGAATTCACGCATTACGTTCATCCAAGCCCATCCCTCGGAGCACTGCAGTTCGAGCAGAGAGTGGTAGGCTCTTGACTGAGGCGTCTGAAGTGAAGGCCCGCTGGGCCGGTTACTTTGAGCGGTTGTACCAGGCTGATCCCCCAGCTGTCGAGTTGGATGTCAAGGGTGTTACAATCCCTGTTGCTGACCCTCGAATCAACTGTGGTCCACCTTCGCTTGTGGAAACACGGGCTGCGGTGAACCAGTTGAAACGGGGGAAAGCTCCAGGGATCTTTGGCATCCATGCCGAACTTCTCAAGGCTGGTGGAAATGCTGCACTCGTGTTGTTGCATGCAGTTTTGTTCTCTGCCTGGAACACAGGCATCATCCCAACTGACTGGAAGAGGGGCCTTGTTGTCCCTCTCTGGAAAGGGAAGGGTGATCGCCAAGACTGCAACAACTACCGAGGGGTGACGCTGCTCTCAGTGCCGGGCAAGGTCTTTGCTCGGATAATTCTTGATAGGGTTCGCCACCATCTGCTTGAGCACCAGCGTCCAGAGCAGTCAGGCTTTACACCAAAGAGGTCAACGATTGACCGTATCCTTGCACTTCGTGTCCTCACGGAACGCAGATGAGAGTTTTGGCAGGGGCTGCTTGCAGCCTATGTTGATCTCTGTAAAGCATTCAATTCAGTGAATCAGGATGTCCTCTGGAGGATTCTTGGTCTTCGTGGGGTGCCACCAAAACTGATCGATCTGATGTCTGAACTCTACTCTGGTACTGAGAGTGCTGTGAAGTGTGGTGGTACCATCTCTGACTTATTTCCAGTTGTTACTGGAGTTCGTCAGGGATGTGTACTTGCCCCCACACTTTTCAGCACTTGTATGGAGTGGATTTTAGGGAGGATGTCGGAGAGATCAAGTTGTGGTGCATCATTTGGGAATGTCAAGATCTCGGACCTTGATTTTGCAGATGATGCAGTCATCTTTGCGGAGACTTTAGACATCCTCTTGGGGGCCCTCGAGGTGCTGAATGAGGAGTCGGAGCCGTTGAGATTATGGGTTTCTTGGGTCAAAACTAAGATCCAGGCTTTCGGTGACATCTTGGATGCTGCTGTCCTGTCTGTGTGTTTGTGGTGAGGATGTTGAGGTCGTGGAGAGATTCACTTACCTTGGCAGTGATATTCATGTCTCTGCTGGCTGCGAGTCAGAGGTCAATAGACGTCTGGGTCGGGCCTGGGGAGTCATGGATTCACTGGATCATGGGGTGTGGCGCTGCCGGTACCTGTGCGGGAGGACGAAAGTCCGAGTCTTCAGGTCCTTGGTACTTCCAGTCTTGCTCTATGGGTGCGAGACTTGGACTCTGACCAAGGATCTGAGATGGAGACTTAATTCCTTTGGTACCAGGTCTCTTCGGAGAATCCTTGGCTATCGCTGGTCGGATTTTGTGTCCAACGAGCGGTTGCTGAGAGAGACTCGGATGAGATTTGTTACCTGCATAGTCCGTGAGCGTCAGTTGCGGCTGCATGGACATGTGGCTCGTTTTCCTGACGCTGATCCTGCTCACCAGATTCTCTCAGCGAGGGAGTCTCATGAGTGGAGGAGGCCAGTGGGCCGACCACGTGCCTCATGGTTGCAACAGGTTGACCATCATCTCAAGGAGATGGGGATGGGCCTGGCATCTGCCTGGGGGATGGCCAGACGGAGGCCCCTGGAGTACCGGCGGAAAGTGGACGCAGCGACGCGCTGTTCTGGCACATGCTCCCATACCTGACCTGAACCAACAAGTTCAGTTCTGAAGCCAACAAACCAGGATTGATATTGTTACGAATTTGCGCCCACCGGCGTGCGATCGACCGCGTTTCCCTATAGCAGCCGCGTCGCCCACCGGACGGACAATTCATTCGTGACCTTCCGGAACAACGCCGGAACCCTGTCACGGGTGGGTCTTCAACCCCACTACGGCCTAGCCAATTTTCTATCCGCGCAAAATAGGGTCAATCGCCGAATATCGATATACCTAAGTACCTGCATGGGTAGCCTACCGGGAGACCGTACCTCGGCGCAGGTCGGCTTGGACACGAACCGCTCAAGCGGTCCGTTCCGTTCTGCAGTGATAACCGAGCGGGTATTATCGCCCGACCTCGCCGGATCCGATTCTATTTAACCGGTATTTAACAACCCAACTATTATTCCACAATGCAAGATGGCATTTCAATGGGGAGAAAGGAGGACGCAACAAATGGGGTACATTTAACCAAGCACATTTATTTCAATTAACACGTATGCACGTTTGTACAGCCAAAGCAATCATGCACGGGATGGGGACAAAGACACGAGCAAGGCAAAAACACTACGACCGACTATTATTTATTAATGTACAAGCACTTAACCAGTTTTACTTATAAGACACGGCGCGACCAACATTCATTCAAAAGAAAGGAAAAGGCCACCCTCAAAGACGAGGGCGCCAGACAGGGTCCGTAGACCTTTATGGCGTGGAACCTGGATGACCGAACGGGCCCCACGACACCGTTGCAGGTTACCTGCACCCTCGTGGTGCGATGGTGGGCGAGTCGCGACGTCTGTCCCCCATGGCAGCTAGGACAGCCGCGGCTGAGCTCGGCCCTTCACGGGGCCGGTGAGCTCTCTGCGGCGCTCTCCACACGGATGCGCAGGCTTGCGCAACAGAGCTGGCAAAGTGGCGCCTCCCGTCCGCATCCCTGGTGCCACGCCCAGACTCCCCACCGACTGTAAGCTCCGACGAATGGGTTGTCCCACGGACCGCTTCTCCACAGACAGACCACCACGAGCCGAAGATCCCGACGAAGAAGACCACCAGAAGAAACCACCAACACGCTACACTTGGCGTCCTGCACGCCCTTATATGCCTCCTGGCTTCTTGCTCCGCCCTCCTTCGAGCTCCTCCCGGAAGCTTCGAGAAAGGGGGCGTTCCTTATTTCCAGCGCCTCACTCATATGAACCGACCAATGACAAACGATCTCCCCTTTGCGGTGCACGGGAAAAACAGGCGGGAAAATCCACGCGCCACCGATATACTCGAAATCCCTGGTTCCTTTTCGCTTTGTAGAGATGTTTTTTTATGAGCAGAGAGGGTTGTGGTTTGGTTTGTGGAAAAGGGGATCGGCAGTTGGCGTAGCAGGGAAGGTGGTTAGGTGATTGGCGTAATTGTGGTTGAGGTGTGAGGATGGCATGGTTTGTTGAGAGGCAGGTGTGGTTGTGGTTGGTGGTTGAGGCAATCGTGGTTGTTGTGATGGTGGCGTTGTGAAGGTGGTTGTGGTCGTTGAAATGTGGTTGGTCCAAAATAACGATAGTCAAGAAAAACGGCTATCTCAAAGGATCACAGCGCTGTGACACGAATAATTCCCATTAAACAACGGTGGGGAAATCAAACTGAACACAGACTTATCGATCTAACTGAACTATGGACCTTTATGGTGCTCTGCGAATTTCTGCAGCCATAACAATATCTCTCTTACCCTTTCATCAAATAGTTTTCATTGTTGGAAGAAATTGTAACAGAACTGTGAGCAAACTAGGTAGATATATATATATATATATATATATATATATATATATATATATATATATATATATATATATAGATACATATATATATATATATATATATGTATATATATATATATATGTATATATATATATATATATATATATATATATGTATATATATATATATATATGTATATATATATATATATGTATATATATATATATATATATATGTATATATATATATATATATATATATGTATATATATATATATATATATATATATATGTATATATGTATATATATATATATATATATATATATATATATATATATATATGTATATATATATATGTATATGTATATATATATATATATATATATATATATATATATATATATATATATATATATATATAAAGCCTGGTGTTGGTGCAGTGGTTAGGGCAGCGGCTTGGGATCCAAAAGGTCCTGAGTTCAAGCCCCGTTGGGCCACTGAATTAATACACCAGGGGGTTGACTCAGCCTGTCATCCTTCCGAGGTCGGCGAAATGAGTACCAGTGTACTGGGCCGGTGTATACCCCGGTTAAAATAGGTGTACCATATCCCTGTGTCATAAGAGGCGACCAGGGTTGCGTCAGGAAGGGCATCCGGCGTAAAACATGTGCCAAATCACTATGCGGATCATACGGATGATCCGCTGTGGTGACTCCAAACGGGAGCAGCCGAAAGAGGAAGAAGAAGATATATTCATATATATATATATATATGAATTCCCCTGAATAAAATATTAATCTTTCTGAAGTCTCATCACTCATCCATATCTAAAGTGTGGTTCATTATGGATCTTACTTTAACCCCAACAATGCTCGTGTTTACATGTCAGTCATTATTTAGTGAAAAATAGTTTTTAGATCCTCGTGGAGGATCTCCAAGTCTTACTCACGTTGTTGTTCTTGTGGACTTTTTTTGTTTCACAGCCTACAGTTTTCATCGAAACTTCCTGAAACTTGGCGTATATATGTAAAAATACCCTGTGCAGATAGTAACGATCTCCGATTTTGAAAATTCCTCCAAGAAAAAAAGTTATGACTTCAAAATATCTCCACTAATGGAAATCGCCTAAAAAATTATCTCCAAAACTAGGCAAGTTTTTGAATTCTGTTTGTGGGAATTGAACAGGGCATTAGCAGGGATGAATTACCACACATATGATACATCACTATGATGTCATATCAATTTTTATGACGTCATTCCTATTTTTTGACATTTTTTGTTTCACAACCCAGAGTTTTCATCGGTCTTCGTGAAACTTGCCGTGTATATGCAGAAAGCCCATGCGCAGGCAGTAACCATCTCCGATTTTGGAAATTCTTTCAAGAAAAAAAGTTGACGTCATAATATAGCCGCTAATGGAAATCGCCTATACCATTATCTCCGAAACTAGGCAAGCTGTTTGAATTTGTTTGCGAGAATCAAGCCGGGAATTAGCACAGATAATTTATCGCAAACCTGATACATCACAATGACGTCATATACGTTTTTATGACGTCATTAAGAGGACGAGGATCTTAGCTCATTCGAGCGTGTTTGAAAACAAATCGTTACTCGATCTCTCCATTCATCATCTTGTACACGTGGGCTATAAGGGTTATAATAAGCCTTGTCTGACCAAGAACAAGCACCTGTACATTTCAGTCCCTGTGAGTGACACTTACACCATGAGGTTGAACAGTTATTACATTTGCAAAAGAGAAAGGGAGGATACTCTGCTGAAACAGGGTGTGTGGTTGTAAAGACTGGCTTCAACTCATTGTCCTTCATGCACCATCCGCTGTTTGTAACAAGTGGTAGCTGCGGAGATGGGATTACTTGTTGTTCTCCAGAACAGTGCTTGGTGGTGTGCTCTCATAATGTGTTTCTGAAGGGAATCATGTGGAGGTGGCAGCATGTCCAGTTCTGTCATACATTTCTGGAATAACCTGCTCCTTGCCTCATTCACATCTGTTACTTGAAAATTGGACAAGTACAGGTCACAGACGAAGGCTTCAATTTCAGCTGCTGTGTCCACAGTAAGATCACCAATTCCACAATTGTTCAGGAGTTTAGGATTGGAAAGAAATGTTTTCCATGCTCGTATGTTTCCAATGCCTTGCATGATGCTAACGGTATCACAGCAGCTTGTCATGATATGAAAATCAGAGAGGTTTCTGCGGATAGTAATTGGTAGATAAATCTTACGAACCTTGACAAAATGTCGCTTTTTCCATGTCCCAGATCGAACTAAACTTCCTTGTTGAGCTGGCTGAAAAAGTGAACAAGTATCACCTGGACATTTGTGTTTCTGCAAACCACAACCAGCCTCTCAAATCCCGACAGACAAACATCAATTCCATAAGAAACTATTCAATTATTCCATGAGGATTCCATGAGGAACTATGAATAATTAATCTCGTATCTCCTTCTTCATGAGTTCATGGGAGAAAGTGATCATGTCGTCCTGACGATACCACCTGTACATCTTCCCCGTCGTCAAACCCTCCTCCTACCATTACTCCAACACCATCAAGTGAGTCTGCCTTTATCAATAGCTGTTCTGATAATAACTCAGCAAGGTTTGCTTTGTTTCACCTCCAAGTCAATAAGGATATCCCAGTTGATTGTTTGTATTCTTTGAAGAACATCTTGATTATCTTGGTCCTTAAACTTTGAGCATCCTATAACACCATCTCTTATCGTTTCAATCCCTTGATGGCGAAAAAACTGACCGTTTTCAGACCTGACAAATGATAAACTTTTCCAAGTCTGTGGTGACATCTCGGATTAGTCTGTGAGAATGGAGAACAGCTATGGGTTCCATTGTGATGTATTTACATTGACATGACAACACTGCTGTCCGATGAACAGAACACAATATGTGTAGAAATGAGACGAGTAGATTGTAGAGATGTGACGTGTATCAATGTTTCACTTGTGAGATACTCTTGATATACACAATGTATATATATGTATATATATATATATATATATATATATATATATATATATATATAATGTATGTTCAGTGTATGTATGTATATGTATATATATATATATATATATATATATATATATATATATATATATATATATATATATATATATATATATTGATGTATATTTATATATATATATATATATATATATATATATATTTATGTGTATATATATATATATATATTTATGTGTATATATATATATATATTTATGTGTATATATATATATATATATATATATGTATATTTATGTGTATGTATATATATATATATATATATATGTATATTTATGTGTATATATATATATATATATATATATATATATATATATATATATATATTTATGTGTATATATATATATGTATGTGTATATATATATATATATATATATATATATATATATATATATATATATATATATATAGTTATATATATATTATCT